>NW_009260128.1:2646689-2656654 GCF_000687185.1 Egretta garzetta
TTGATTGGTTCCAAGCTTCTGGTTTTAATTTTGGGTCTTGGTTCTAACCCTGAAAGTAGCTGACTCAGCCAATGTATATGAGAGAACAAATTTTGATTCTGAACTTGCAGAATAATTGGTCTTTTGGGGGGGATATATGATTACAGGCATCTTTCAGGAGGCTACTCTGGTTCCCAAGCATTCTCACAGTACTTTGTGATACCAAGTTTTCTTTAGTCCCATCAACACCCTGAACTGTAATGGGAATTTTGAAGCAACAGTGGAGTTTACGTAAATGTAGGTTCAAAAAGACACCTTCCCCGCCCCCCACCCCGCCACCTCCTGCTCTCCCACTCCATGTAAGAATTAGTGCTGTTTGCAACACTTTTTCAGGGAAGTTGTCTGAGAAAGGAGCAGTTGCAACTGGAGTTTCAAAGGTATCTGCAGTTAAACAGTCCCATTCCCAGCCCTGCCACCAGGCATCCACTTAGCACCAATTCATCACACTGCATTCCATCACAGCAAACAAAGGTTTTGCCTAAAGTGAAATGAGGATTTAATTACTGAATAGATTTGTCATTAGATAGGTTGACCATTAGTTTGAATCACTTGCCATAAAGCTTTTAAAAATATTGCATTGAGACCTTTGCCGAAGACACTTTGAAACTGTCTTTCAGTCCAATAGAAATTGTTGGAATCAGCCATAGAAGCTGATTGGGAAAAAAACACTACAAAACCTTTGCACAGAGGAATATCTACCATATAAACAACTGTTTGAAGAAGTTTTTCAGTGCAGGGTAAGATCTGTGCCAGAAGATTTTGGCCAACAATATTTGGTTTTGCTGACACTGTGGCGTATTGGAGTAAATGATTGGCTGCATGGTGATCTTTACAGAAACTCTATGAATGCCCCAAAGACTCCTCAAGTTCTCTAAGTTTTCATATTTGAGACTGTTTCTTTTAGCTGTATTCAGAGTTGGACTTATTTTCTCATTGTGCTGTTCCAGTTAATGTTACAGCTGCCTTCTCTTTTTGAAAACAGATAGTTTTAGTTAGTTTTCCTTCAGGTAGTGATATACTACCTTTGGTGTTTGCTCCAAGAGGACTAAGATTTGGTAAGTGGCAGTTACATGTATGGAAGTGCTTTAGTTTGAATTGCTGCCTCTGAATTTATGTCTTGATAGATTGTTTTCCTTAAAATGCCTTTTTAATGTGTTTAAGATTGCTGAACTTGTGGGCCATGTAGGCTCTATGGCAGATGATTGCCCTCCTTTTGTCTGAAGCGGGCTGGAGAAAGAAGAAGAAAGGAAGAAACATTTGGTTGGCAGCCATGGGCTGGCTTCTGGATGTGCACTGTGATCTGATAGTGACTGTGGTCTTGGGTGTCTCCACCCTGTTTGACCTCTAAGAACCTTTAGGCAGCAATGCTCACTTACTGCCTTTTTTCTCTGTGTCTGGATGACTGAGGGCTTCAAATCAGTTGTTTAATTTCCTGCCATCATCTTCAAATGGCTTCGGTCTATCCTTTGTTTTAGACTGCCCTTTGTTTTCCTACTCTGTGTGTTACTGAGAAACCATGTGTAGATAGATGTGCTGGGATCTTCATGATGGGCTGTGTCATCAAAAGTTGCCATCCTTTTATTTTGCTCTTTCTGGTGTTTCCACACCCACGCACTCTCCATTCCTAGCAACTTTAGCATTTCTATTACAAATCTCTGTGCAGAGTTAGAAGAAATTGTCCATTTCCCAGGTATGTGGCTGATGCACAGCTGAATGAAAGCTTGGTAGGTGTAGCTTAGCAAAAGTAGAATGGAAGTTGCTAGGATAGATTAGTGTACTTTGAATTTCTGTATTCAACAGCCATAAAAGGAGCTGCAGACAGTCCTTGAGCTATTGGATGTACGAGGCCCTAAGAGACAGCTTGCTTTGCTGTGCTTTTGGCAGTGTTCTTCCGCCACCAGAGAGTGTGTGGAGAGTGATACACGGAACTAACACCCCGTGGGAGCAGAGAACTGCCAAGAGCTGGTGCAAACACAGGAAGCAGCTGCCGGCAGCCGCTTTTTTCTCTGTGAAAGAGAGATACCATGAGGTACAAGGGAATAGAAATCTTTGTCTTCTCAGCCTAAAAATACTTCAAATGCTGGAAGGCAGCAGGTCTAGCATTAGGACTTCCTCTCTCCTGTTATTGCCTTAAGACTCGCTTTCTAGGAAAGCAGGAAGTGAGCTCCATAAATGGAAAATGAGAGAGAAACCTGCAACTGTGAGCTCATCTCTGCTGCAGTGGTTAATGGTGCTATAGAGCTCAAGTGCTGACTTCCTCTTGAAGAACTCCATTGCTTTTGTGGGTCATGCTCCTGTACTCAGCCTCCTCCTCAGAAAGTCCACAGTGTAGAGAAGGTTAAAAATAGTAATAATAAACTAACTAAATTTTTTTAAAAAGCTGAAAGAAGAACAGAACAGTGAAGTGTCAATAGAACAGAGATACCAAAACAAGAGAAGGAAGACTGTGGGTATGAGTCATAAAAGAAAAGACAAATGTAATGGTGAAATTGAAATCAGAAAAGATAGGAAGACTGATATTACAAAAAAGAAAAAAACAAGTGGGTGATGTAGGAGTTAATCCATGGAAGCATTATAAAGTATAATGCAAAGGTATTTGCAACAATGAGGAGTAACAGCCTAGAACAGCTATATGTATGCAGCAAAACACAGATATTTCTCAGGTTCTGGAAGCATTATAGACACATCAGCATGTGCCTGGGTTAATTAATGCAAGTGTGGCATGGTGCTGAGGTGGCTGCAATGCTTTCAGGCCTGGAGCTGGCTAACTGGCAGATGGCATGTCTGCACGATGCTTTGAGTTGCATCTGATGAGAGCAGAAGCCAAGGTTGCCTGACCCAAGCTAATAAAATTATAAACAAGGAGACTTGGAAGTTGCCTTTCTGCAGAGTTTTGGGTGATAAGAAGAAAGAAAGAAGGGAACAGAAAGAAAAGGAAGAGGGAGGAAGAGAAAAGATAGCTTGGGGGACTGGGTCCCTGGAGTAAGAAGCAACCAAAGAACATGATGCCTCCCACACATTAACCTCACCAGCTCACATCCTCCTGTCATTTCTTCCAGTTTACACTAATTTTTGAAGGTGCCTACTTGTGAAGGGCTTTGCAGTAAATGTAAAAAGCAGCACGAAGGGGATGGCAAATATATAGCCTGGAACAGCTTACAGTGGCACTGCCTTTCCTTCTGTGTGATATAAACAACTGTTTCTATTTTCAAGCTGAATATCACTCTTATAGCTGTTAGAAAGAACTATGAGTATGGTGTTTGATATTTTTAAGATCCTTAAAATATTGAGAGTTACTATTACTTACTACTAGCTACTACTACTTGCCCTGTCTTTTAGATAGTGGAATCAAGACAAAGAGAAATAGATGGTTTGTTCAAGTTCAGAGCAGAAGTCTGCCATCGAAAATGTTTCATTCTAAATCTCCGTGGTCTTAGCCTGCTGTCTCTTCAGAAGAGATCCATACAGGCAGTCCTCCTCTCACCAATTCCCCAACCTAGAAATAAAAAATCCCAGATAGCTCCTAATCTTGTGTCACAAACTTGATGTCCTGCCTAGCACGGGGAGTCCGTGACTTTCTCCTGCACTTGGAAGAGTGTTACAGAGGAATGAAGTATGGTCCCAGCTAAATGCCACAGCAAAGTGAAATTCATGTGGCAGAAGAACTAAGTTAGGAACATAGTTTTGGTGCTGAATTAAATATTAAAGTAACTGAAACTGCTGCGTACAGTTTGGACAGTCATGCATTTTAATATTTAATTCAGAAAGCTTTCTTTTTAAAGTTTCTTCAGTTAATCTTGGAGAAATAAAAGACAAAATCAAATGCTGGTATGCAACAGAAATTTAGGTAATAGCTTGATTCAGAATTTCTTTCAATGTTGTTGTGAAGAACTTGGCTTCTGAGCTGCAATTTAAAAAGACTTTTTTCCCCTGACAACCCAATCTGGGTGAACTGATAAAAGCTGAGATTTCCTTTTTTAATTGCATTTTTATTTTTCACTTTTAATTCATAGTTAGTTTATTTGTCCAATGATAGCTATCTCCAGAAGTTTCTGTAAATCACTCCAAGGAGTCCTTTTTAAAAAATGAACAAAGAGTGCTAATATTATATGTGAAATATGCAGTATTATAATTGTAATAATTTATAATGCTGCATATATTTAACCCAGCAGGCAGCTAAACACCACACAGGCCCCCCATTACCCCCCCCTCCCTCCAGCAGGATGGGGGAGAGAATCAGAAAAAAAAGTAAACCCCATGGGTTCAGATACAGACCGTTTAATAAAACAGCAGAAAATAATAATAATAATAATAATAATAATAATACAATATACAGAATATGCAAAGCAAGTGATGCACAATGCAATTGCTCACCACCCACTGACTGATGCCCAGCCCACCCCCAAGCGGCGATCACTACCCCTGGCCAACTCCCCCTCCAGCTTATAAACTGAGCATGATGTCATATGGTATGGAATACCTCTTTGGCCCATATGGCTGTGCTCCCTGCCCCCTTCCTGTGCACTTGGCAGAGCATGGGAAGCTGAAAAAGTCCTTGACGGGTGTAAGCACTACTTAGCAACACCTTAAACATCAGTGAGTTATCAACATTATTCTCACACTGAATACAAAACACAGCACTATGCTGGCTACTAGGAAGAAAATTAACTCTATCCCAACTGAAACAATGACAATGTAGAGAAAATTAAGTAGAATGTTCATGAGCAAGATGGAAAAACATCCATTTATTTCAAGATGAATATGTATTAGAAAATACAAATTATTATCTATATGTACATATATATGGAATTTGAAAGAATGCTGCTTTGGTTACAGAGTCAAACAGACAAAATTAGTGGCATACTAAGTGTAAAGCTCTAACCTTTGTGCTGTTTTTTAATCTGACCTCTGTATACTGAATGAGGTGGAGATGCAGAGGAAATTGTATGTGATTTTGTATTGCGTGTCAGTATGTCTATGCAAAGGGTAGAATTTCTGAGGAAGCATGAGGAAGTCTGAAAAGAAAGAATAAATATGTTTCAATTCTGCAGTATTTATCTGAAGTCATAAGAGCCTATCATGAGACCAAAGCTGAAGTTTTCAACTGAATCTGTTCTTTTTCTGGTTCTGAATTTTGTGAGACAGAATGACAAAAAATTACAGCTAAGAAAAATAATACAGAAAGCCTTTTTTAGTGGGACCTGTAGTGTATTTTCTCCATCACTGTTCTTAGCATTAATCTCTCCCTGACTACTAATTCTGTCTCATTTCACTTTAGAGAATGGTGCCTTATCTATATACTACTTGTGGAAAACAACTATCTACAGAAATGTGTGTATGAGATGCTGTTGTAATAGCTTTTACTTAATAGGGTTAGAATGATTTCAGTTAGCTAGTCTCTTGGCATACAAAATATTTTTTTTTCCTCTTGAGCTTTTATCATATTTACAAAGCCAAAATGTTAGTAGGAAAATAATTTGAATCAATGTTATCTTCACGCTTTTGGTTCCCGATCCTTTTATTCTCAATATGAAAAGAGTATAGTCAGAGGATCACCAATTTTACAAATATAATGTAAAGTAAAATTAAGTCTTGAAAATTACACCCTGAGTGGAATCCTTGTCACATTTTACATGCATACGGATACCACCTATATTTAAATCTTCTTCATCATATAAGAATATAGTCTACCTTCATTTGAAACCATGTCCTTGAGCAAAAATATTGCTGATTGCTCCAGCTTGAAATGTATGAAGAGGTAAATTCCCATGTATATGAAAAATCAAATTCAGCTTTCCTCTTTTAACCTTGAGAAACTACATTAAACACATCAGAGATGTAAAAAATCCACTACAAAGCAAATTAAGCCAAGTTTGGCCCACAGAAGATTGGACAGGAAGAAAGGAAACAAGACTTTTCCAGCAAGACAAGAAGAATGGTGAATACTAGACTTAAAGGCAGTTTATAATGCCCTTAAGTTTGCAATACACAACAGGGAGTAATTGACTAGAGAGGGCAATTCACATCTTTTTGTTAATGAGGAGCAGTTAAAACAAAGGATTTTCACCTAAAACAGATAGAATTTAAGGACTTGAGTCTTACACTGTGTTCTGAAAGGCCCATTGCCCAAATGAGAGAGCACTTCAAAGTCATGGAATTTCTCCTGAGAAGTCTCTCCCTCTGATTCTGCTCTACACATGCAGAAATGTTCTGGTTTGAGGATCACCTAGGTTATGCCTGTCAAAATTGCCTAAGAAGTCTGGCCTGAGTAGAGGACTTAGAGCTGGTATAAAAAAATAAGAAGCTAGAAGTTACTATTAAAAAAAAAAAAAAAAAGAAAAAAAAGTGGTTTGTGACACTTGATACCAATTGCCTTTTATGTAATGGTGGTTAGGTCATTTGCCCAGCAAGTGAGCGCCCTAGGTTGCGTGTCTTCCTCCACTTATGGGTGTTTGGATCCATGTGTTTAAAATCTCATTGAGCAGTCAATGTCTTAACCATAAGGTTATTGACGAATAGTCATTGTTCTATTTAGGTAGTAACTTTCAGGCCCCATGTTCAACATGAAGATGGCTTGTTATACAGGGGAAAGTGCTAAACTGTTGAGTTAAGAGGGACACTGAGAAAGAAGCAGATCATCCTTGAGTAAGCTGAGTGGTTAGTGCAGTTACCTAGGAGATGGGCATAATCCTGCTTGCTCTCCCACTTCTTGCGCTAGTCTCTGACAGAATAGAGGTAGACACTGACAGACAATATTGGTTGCTGACTACAGTCTCAGTCAGGGTTCCTGGACACAAAGGCAGCTGGGTTTCTCATACGCTAGTGTGTTAACACTTTCTTGCCATTTAGGTACTGATGACAGTCTTCTTGAGGTAATCAGCTTCAGTATAGGGTACTGTGAATTTTGAACTCCCAGGGATGAGCTATTCCAGCTCTCTGATGCCTCAGAATGTTCAAGTCCATAAAAATATCTTTTTAAAGCCAATGCTGTTCCAAATCCTAAGTTATCCAGACTGCCACTTCTGGACAAGACAATCAGAGGTGTCTAATAAACCTGGGGCTGCAGCTGTCTAATTTCTAAGCATCTTAGTCTTATTACATCTAGTCTTGTTGACAAGAAAAATATTATTTATCCATGTAGGTTTGATTAAGCAGGACATTGAGAAATCCTTTTAACTTTCCCATTTTTGCAAAGGAACTTTCCTCCTGTGATTTGTTGTGTCTTTGTGTCTTACCGAGAAGAGAAATCCTTGTTTATCACTGTTTTTTCTCCATGTGCCCAGAGGGCGTGGGGTGAAAAATAAATTACAAAATATCTCTTCTGTTTTACTTAGAGTAGTCATGATGCATGAAAAGAGGAACAAAAGATTTGTCTAATTTGTTTTCTTTACAAATCTGCCTATCTGCTGACTCTATATAGTTTATAATGTTCTTAAACTGTAGTCTGTGGGGACATGGAAGGTAATCTATGATTGATATAAATGTCTGTCCACCTATCTGTCTATGTGAAGTAACAGTATCATGGCAGTGTTTCCAATTGACACCTGAGTCTCAGTCATAGTCTGGGGTCTTAAAAAATTTAGAAAAATAAGATATCATAGATTAAAGAATTTCAGATGTCCTCATGAATCTGATGGTTAAACATATGGGAAATTAAGGTTGGCCACCCAGTCAGAAAGAAAGGGACAGGCAGCCCACTAGAACTGGTAATGTAGGGTTGTCCCCCTTGAGGCTCCATCAGCCCGTGTTCTTGCCCACATGCTGCCTTCTGGCTGTCTTCCAAATATGACATATTACTGAAGTGTTCCACGCTTTGAGTGTTTTCCCAGTCTTCTCCAGGTAGTATCTCTAAGCCTTTTAAAATTTTTTTCTGGACTCTCCTTTTTCAGCCTTTGCCTACCCTTCACGTGCTGCCAAAATACTCTTCCTTCGTGGACTGTTGACTAATCCCCCCCCACCCTAGTTCAACTAACTCATGACTAAAGTAAATGCTGCAACTTTCCTCAACTGTTGCAAGTCTTACTCCGGCCTTTTTATGCCCAGCTCACCCTGCCTCAGGACACATGTGTAAGGCAGAATCCCTTCCTTTTTCCAACATGAAAAACCTTGCTTCCTGTCACAAACGGTGTGAAAGGAAAATGAAAAGGAAATGAAATGGAAATAATAAATTAGTTACATGTGCAGGTACTCAACTCAGAGCAAAGATCTAAAGTAGGAAATCAATGGTTTGGCTGCAGCAGCTCTAGTACCCCTGATCCAGGTGTATGAAATAAAAGAGATAAACTGTTAGATCTTGATAATGTTCATCATGTCGGATCCACATCTGTAAGCAAGTATAGGTTTTAGCATTGATGGTGACTAACAGTCTGTTTATCTGCAGTTATAAATTTAAGGCTCCATTTGTGAACCTTTTACGTGTCTGTTAAAAACTTGGTAATCTGATAGGATTCAATAAAAGAGAGAGGTACAGTTATTTCGCTGATTCATCCTACCAGCCAGACTGATATAATCCCCTGGATCCATACCAGGAGTATAAAAATGACTGAGTTTCTCTCTGGCAAAGAAGGCTCCATATGCTTTACGGACAGTAAAGTTCAGGGAGAAGATTATGTCAAGATTTATGTCTGCTGTTATGTAAGTTAATGAGGGAAATCTATCTAGGAGGAATGTATGCATGAGATTCAGTTGAATTAACTGTTTTAAGAGCAGGATGGAAGCCTGCTAGGTTGCATATGTTACTAGACTTTTTCTTCTACTGCTTGCAGTGAAAAAAAAAGTGATAGTTCCCTTTGGTCCTCCTAAGCATGCTTCTACTGAAGAAAAGTGAATTTTGGAGGTTATGGGATTATGAAAAATTCCTTTTGCTTTAAGATTTTAAAGGTTAAGAGCCTAAAGAACCTAGTTGTTACAAGTGGGAATGTAAAAGTCAGCTGAAGATGTCAATTTACTAGGAAAAATCAAATTAAAAAATGGAGTTACAAGGTCAGTGTACTTTTATAATGATGATAAACTAATTATATTAGTGCAGCCCATTAAACATTCCATTTATACATCAAAACCTTGGCAGGTGGAAGAGTTCTTAATCTGATGGTTTAGTATTTTTATTATTTATTTATTTATTTAGTATCAGTTTACATTCAACAGTACATCTGTTCTGGGACTCTGTACAGATGCTTGCCTGCTGTCTCTTTGCCAAACTGGAAGTGGTCCCACGTCAACAGTGTAAGTATTGGGAGAAAAAACAATCAGGAAAAACTTCTATTCTCTCAGTGATGGACAGGTACAAAGGCAATCACTGAGCTAGCCTGAGGTCTTGTCAAATGCAAAATAACATTTAATATCTTGGGAGGAAGGAGTAGAATTAAATTTTAATCATTTACTGTATGCAAGGAGTACATGGTTTCTTATCTGAAATCACAAAGGCAATAATTAAATATCATTGAGTAAACGTGTGACAATTCCAGAAAAATGAACCTACCAAAATTATAATATTGCAACAACAGTACAGAGTTGCATGCAGGTATTTTGCTAGAAAGTCCTTTGTTAAACTTTGTATGGTAACTGGTTGTGTTAGTAGAGATATAGCACTGAAAGCAACAATGAAGATCAGGGATTCTCTGTATTGGGCAATGTGCCTTCCTGTCTTGAGAAGTTGCACTGGTTATCAATATCAATAGTGAGGTTAAGCATATACCTCTTTGCAAGACTGGAGATTTCTATAGTTAGATATTTGTTATTCCAGAGTATTGCTGATGTAAATCCATAAGACGGACAAAAGAAGTTTTAATGTTCTGATTCAATGGGTAGAGAAGGAGGATATGCGTATTGTCCAACTCAGCATCTCAGTGTAGTCTCCCTAGCCTACATTTTTTAGGCTCTCTACAGTTAACAGAGAAGGAAAGGGATATGTTCTCAATCATCATCTG
>NW_009260128.1:2656681-2816935 GCF_000687185.1 Egretta garzetta
AGACCCAGGGCTAATGACTAAAATTAGAGCTCTTCGGTAAAAGTGGATGCATTCTGTGTAATGACTTCCAACAGAGAAATGTAGGGTTTTCATCCAGGAATCTGTTGCTTTTTCTCATGAAGTTGTCCAAAAATAACCCAAAACCAAACAAACCCCAAACAAGCCAGCATCATTGAAATGACAAATTTTTCTGAAAATGTAGAGATGATAGCACTCCAATTTTTGTCTGAATATGTTGGATAGAAGTGAAAGGTTTTGGGTGAAGGCATAAAGGTCACCAGATTGCTCTTTGTTTTAAGATACTTATACTAAAGCATTAAAAAAAAAAAAGGAAATGCTTCAGCATTTACAAAACATTTCCAAAAACATTTCAGCTGCCCTTAGAAACATGGCTTAGGTAAATTTTTATTTAAGATTAATTTTAAAATTTTGGAATTTTACTGTGATAAGACTTAAAAAAATAATTTTTGTCTTATTGATTTGCTCTGTTCTCATGTTCTAGTCCCACAATCAAAAATGCCCCACTCCCCTGAACATCCCACCCCAAAATGCAAAAGCAAACTCCTCATTCCTTTCATTGTTTTTTATTGAACTTAATTACACAGACATTTTGTTAGCCATGGTCATTTTAGTTTAATTATTCTGCTCAGAATTTAGTACAAAAAACCAACAATAAGAACTGAGTGAATTGGGCTTTGTTTTCAGCATGTTTGCATCTAATGTTATCTTCATTAACTTTCCACTTAGTTGGAAAAATAAACTTCTTGATGAACTGGTAGTATGTCTGTGTTCTGAGCCCTTTTAAAATCTGATACTGCATAAGCCTCTGCTCCCTGTGGTCAAACAGGTAGCTGATTCTTGCTGTTGTTACAGTGTGTGTGTACATTTTGAGATAAATTGATAATACTAGCTTGAAGCAGGGTGGGTGAGACCTGGGAGCACTGGAATAAACATAGAAAGATAAAGAAAAGGAAGAGGAGAATGAGGGCATTGAATGGAAGGAGATGTAAGAGAAGCAGAAGGAAAGAAAACATTTTAAAGTTGGTCAGACAATTACTGTCTTGAGAGAAATTGAAACTTGCAGGTGCTGAGGACAAGAAAGATGTAAGAAACCCTCAGAGTGAAGTGCTTTCTTAGAAGTAGTGGTACTGCATACACATTGATTTGTTGAAGGCTTTTCTAGTAGCAGTAAGATTAGGGAGCAAAGCTCATTTCCTTCAGGTCCTGGGGAAGGGAGCATGCAGAAGGGCCAGGCTGCTCACGCCTTGCCTTCTCAGCATCCCTGAACACAGCTCTGTTCCCTTGCTCTTCCTGCCATGATCCCATTCAGTTGCTTACTATTTATTTTTCCTGACTGCTTTCTATTTTATGTCCCTTTACTTTTGTTTTTTTTAAATTAATTTTTTACTTTTCAGTCATCTGACTTGTTTCCCTTCTTCTTCCCTTCTGCCGTTTGATTTCCTTTTTCTGGCCAACAAAAAACTGCGTTAGTTAGGGCACCTATTTATCGTTTTCTTCTGTAGATTGACTTACCAGAGTAATTACAACAGCTTAGGGCAGTACAAACACTTCTGTGCAGAAGTGTGATCCCACTTGGGATGGCAACAGTGCCTCACAGAGTAATATCTAATCTGGGAGAGGAGGAGGTGGGTCTGAGCTGGCTTCTCTCATTTCTATCCTTTACTGGATGCAGGGGAAACTAATAGTGACAAAGGATGAGGATAAGGCTGAGGTACTTAATGCCTTCTTTGCCTCAGTCTTTAATAGTAAGGTCAGCTGTTCTTTGTGTACCCAGCCCCCTGAGCCAGAAGGCAGAAACAGGGAGCAGAACAAAGCTCCCATGATCTAATGACCTGCTCGGCCAATTAGACATACACAACTCCATGGGGCTGGACAGGGTCCACCCAAAGGTACTGAGGGAGCTGGTGGAGGTGCTCACCAAGACCCTTTCCACCATCTGTCAGCAGTCCTGGATGACTGGGGAAGTTTTACTTGATTGGAAGTTGGCAAATCATAGAATCATCTAGGTTGGAAAAGACCTTTAAGATCATCAAGGTCAACCAATGTGATGCCCATTTACAAGAAGGGCTGGAGGGAGGGTCTGGGGAACTACAGGCCTATCAGGCTGACATCGGTGCTGGGGAAGGTCATGGAGCAGATCATCTTGTGTGCCATCACACAGCATGTCCAGGACAACCAGAAGATCAGGCCCAGTCAGCATGGGTTTATCAAAGGCAGATCCTGCTTGACCAACCTGATCTCCTTCTATGACAAGATGACCCACTTAGTGGACAAGGGAAAGGCTGTGGATGTGATTTACCTGGACTTTAGTAAAGCCTTTGACACCACTCCCCACAGCATTCTGCTTGAGAAACTGGCTGCCCCTGGCCTGGACAGGCATATTCTTTGCTGGGGAAAAAACTGGCTAAGGGGGCCGGCCCCACAGGGGGGTGGTGAATGGAGATAAATCCAGCTGGAGGCCGGTGACAAGTGATGTCCCCCAGGGGTCAGTGCTGGGGCCAGTTCTGTTTAACATCTTTAACAGCAACCTGGACGAGGGGATCGAGTGCACCCTCAGCAAATTTACAGATGACACCAAATTGTGTGGGAGTGCTGATTTGCTCAAGGGGAGGAAGGCTCTGTAGAGGGACCTGGATAGGCTGGATCGATGGGTCAAGGCCAACTGTATGAGGTTTAACAAGTCCAAGTGCCCATGATAAGGAGTGACTAGTCTGTTGTAACTCAATACATACAAATGTATCTCTGTATATGGAAAGGGTTATCTAGGCAGTCAAGAAGACCAGCTGCTAGTGAAAATTTATTTTCTCACAGTTATTTTTCAGAAAGGTATTCTTTTTACACAGTGTAGAGAACAAAACTGAGTTGGGCAAAACCAAGGAGAATGAAGAACAGGCTAGCAGCAGGCTCATGGCCCTAGGCAATACAAAGCTGATGAATGGTGACAGATGAAGTTTTATTCCCATTCTGAATTCAATGTATGTGTTAAATAAATTAGTAATCTCATCAATATCCTCTTGACTTAATTTACTTTATACAGCAGGAGCACTCCTCATTCTTTCTCTTTTTAGCTCGGTTTGCACAGTGCTCTGCAAGGAGCTACTTGTTGGCAGAGTGGCAGAGAGGAGGTGTGCAGGGGACCACCTCCAGGGACTTCAGAAAAATGTTGACCTCTGGACAGAAATTAGAGGACATCCAACATATATTGTTGCTGTTTTGATTCTCGTGCTTCTTAACCTGAAAATTTGTATATAACTGAAATAAGAGTAAGTAATTTCCCTCTGTCCTTTGCCGCTCCTTTTCTGCCTTATTGAGGCCTGGTAATGAAATTTCTGATGCATTGTTTTCATGGCACAATGGAAAATGTGAGCTTTAAGATGGGTTTGATTATTCATTCAAAAAAAATTGGCAGAAGCAGTTTTAACTCAATATCTGTGAGGATGTAGCCACATTGTGTTGTGTTTTCATCCATGAGATAGAAAGAAAATAAATAAAAATAGCTTATTTTTGCAGGGATCTGAGCCCTGAGAATTCTCTAACTTTTTTTTTTTTTTTTTTTTTTTTGGGGTGCTGGCTGGGAGCTTAAAGAGGCAAGAACAGAAAATATAGCTTACTCAGCTGCATTTTAAGACAAATGGCATGTCTAGAGGGAGCCACAGTCCAATATGCTTTGGTGCTCTGGTACCCTTCTGTGGTCCTTTTTATAAAGAATCCTCAATATAGTAAACAGGAGTTTGAGGATAAACAGTATTCCTTAAACCAAACCAAAATGTAATCAGATATTATGGATGGATAGAATAAACTGACAGACACTTTGAAGTCAGGAACAGAATTGCAAGCACTTTGGGTTAATATAACATTTGAAATTTCCTGAAAAAAACCCTTAGAAGATGTTTTCAGGAACTTTTATGGTAATGGTCCTTATTCACTAGAAAAATAATTGTTTAAAGAGACTGTAATGAAATAGCATGCTACTTTATAAATATGGATAGTTGAAACTACCTTGTAAAAAAAAAAAAAAAAGGATGCAAAACTTCTAGCAGAAGCAGAAAATCATTGACCATGAGAAAAAACTGTTGGAGTGGAAAAGGACAGAAACAGCTGGGTGGGTATAGGACGTGTATATCTTGAAAAAGAGGTGTGGAAGGAGGAGGTAAAACAGTCCAGTGCAGGCACCAGTAAGTGGAAGAAACGTTCATTTTAATGCACAGCTTTATATGGCATCTGTGTGAAATTGGCAATGTTTAATACAGAAAAGGCACAGATGGAGGGTGAAGTGTTCAGTAATAGGTCTGGTATAATAAGTCTTACTAAAATTAAAATGACAGAATGATTTGTCAACTCTCCCCCCAACAAGCTTCTGTTTATAGTATGAATTACAGCACCAATGGAACAGAAAGGTACTAGACTTACTCTATCGTTCTAAAGACGTGGTTCAGCAAGTAGCAGTTGTTTGGAATAAAGACTAGAAATTTGACCTGAGCAAAAGTAACAGTAGTTCAGAGTAGCCACTTGTACTAAAATGAAGCAAATAACAAGAATAGATTACATCAGCTGGAGCAGCACCTTGAAAAACTAATCAATTTGCATCTAGCCTAGCAGAGTACATAGAAACAAAGGAGTGGATTATCTGCTATAAAGTAAGTGTGCAAGGCTGCATAGTGAACTGTGAGGATAATCCCCAAGAACCCAAGGACTCAGCGGTACTTACCTTGGTTTCTTCCCTTTGTGGCAGTACTAAAACATTTCTTTAGGTGTCTTGTGAATTATGCCACACACTGCCTCCACATGATCCTCCTTTCCTACCAGGTTGTCTCCTCCTGTTCCTGTAAAATTGTTTTTTTCCTCGCTGTGTATTTTCAGACTCTAGCTGCAGTTGTCTAAGGTGCTTTCATCTCCCAGATGCTCATCTACCCCTGGTAAGCACCCTGCTTGTTTTAGATGTGCTGGTACTGGGATATTCAGTCTGAGCATAAGTATAATCCTGATAGTGTGTTACAGAATAACTTTGATTTTGTGGGATCCACCTTCTGTTGAGGAATTTAGGAAGGCATTTTTTATCCTCTCCTCCATTTTGTATTAGAGCTGCTTCCCATCTTGTATCAAATCCATTAGTACAATCTCCTGCAGTTCAAATTGACAAACATGGACTTCACTCCACTCTGCTGAGTATTCTATTTACCATATTGAGCTCCACTGGATAAAGGCTGGTCCAATCCATCTCTTGGCATTTAATTTCCAGCTTCATTGTTGGTTCCTCAGATGCTGCTTCAGCCAGTAGTGGAAAGATTAGGTCTGAGGACAGAACACTGAAAGCAGTAACATTGTACATTGTTGTAAGAAAATCTGACTGTCTGGTAGTGTCCTGGCATTAGATATTGCTTGCACTTTATGAAAGTCAGATTATCAGTTTATTCATTGTTACAAGAATTAAGAATAAAATGCTTTCAGCTCCAGTGCATAGCAAAAGTAAAATTTTGTGGTACAGGTAGTGAACATTAGCTAGTAATGGGAGGTGTTAGTGTCAATACAACAATGCAAATACCTGACTTGGGGTGGCTTGTGGCAGCATTCTCTGCGCTGATCCCAGCTCACATATGTAAGCTGTTCAGGAGACTGTGTTGTAAATTATTTTCATTACTAGTGAAACTCTTCAGCCATCTTTTTAATGAGTTGACTCACTTTAATGTGAATAACCACATTTACAGAAAGAAGTTTAATACAATTTGCTAAGGATCTGACATGAAGAACTCACTATTTGCTCAGAGAATTGCTTCAGTATAAGAAAATAACAAAATACCATAATGACTTTTTGAGGAAAAACATACTTCTGTCTCTTCTGTTTTATTCTTCATTCCTTTCCTATTCTGAGTAAAATTGTAAAAGTCATAACCCTAGAAGATTTTATGTCTTAGCTCTTTTTAAAGTATGTTTTTAAATATTCTTTTGGTTCCATCACCCTGCAAGTTGTATTTTGAAAACATTTGCTGTGGGATGTTTTATACATTAACTCAGCTCATGAGTTTCAGCTTCAAGAAGCATGTGAAGGGGGAGAAGGTTGACTTTCCTCCCATTTCAAAACCTTTCTTTTGACCACTGCTGTGATTTTTAATTGCACCATGGCTATGTCATGCGCATTTTAGTTGTTTAAAAATTAGTCTGTGTTGTCGGTTTCTTTTAAAGAAATATTAGTTATGAAAGCTAAATCAAAACTACGTTGAGCAGTACTGTTTGGCAGCATCAAGGGAGATGGTGCTGGGAGAAATGACTGAATGATTCAAGGATCCCTTCTTTCCTGGTGTTGCTACTTTCAGTGATGAGAATGATCTGCTAGATCCATAACACATTCACTGAGATGTTATTGTCCTTCATGCTCGTCCTCATCAGTTCTGGCTCTGTTGCTGCGGCCGCTTTATCATAGAAATGAATGAAACATTAGAAACAACATCACAACCTGATGTGGTCTGCTGGGGTTTCCCTGCAGGCTTCCCTTTCTCATGGTTTATCACAGCTGCATCATGACATAAATTTTGCCCAGCAGTCTTTCTCCATCACTGGTTCCTGCTGGTGTCTGAACTGGTAGCTGTCTTTTAAGGTCCCCTCCAGGCCTTTTTACAGCTTCATCAGTCAACCTGAGGTTTGCATTTCTCTTTCTACTCCTGGCATCACTGCACTGTAGTATCTCAGTGTTTTGGTTCACATGTTCACTTTCTTCAAGATGATCTCCTATGCCCTGGGGCTTTCATTTTCTGTCTTTTCTTCTTGGGATCACCCAGCTACATTTTGCCTATGTGTACTGTCTTTTTGGCTGCTAACATCTAATGTCTTACTCACCCTTCTCTCTCACCCGAATCCTACTCTGTTCCTTGTCTCATGTCTAAATATCATCGCTTCTGTGATGTTTCAGTGATTTCAGAAGTCTCTTCAGCCTAGCCCTTAACCTGCAGTGATTTTAAGGTAGTTGGAATTGCACAGGTGCAAGGAGTGCTTCTTAACTTGAAAGAGATTTTCACTTTTTTTAAAAGATTTGTCTCTATAAAGCTAACTGTAGGGTTAGAAACTTCAACTGCATGCTTCCAGGAACAGGGACTGTATTCTTTTTGTGTGTGCTCTAGATAATGTAGAGTATACCAATTCTGTGCAACTGTTGCTACTTTTACTACCAGGACTAACGCGGAACATATTTTTTCCTGCACGTACATAGAAATACTGAATGAAAATCACAGGTTACATTAGTACATGAGAGAAAATGAGACACTTGTTTCTCCGAGCCAGTTTTGTGAGACAAGTGAGCGTTATGACTTTCCTGTCCTGACACCTCTTGTGTAACAACAAGCCTTGTCTGCCTCAAGACGCCACGTGGTGTCTGAGTGCAGCATCAGGAGATACAAATCTGACACGGTTCACAACGCTGTCTTTCCTCCATGTCTGAGGCTGGAACTCTGTTGAAACTCCACAAGAGCTCTGCAGAACAGGGAACACAAGCTCTCCCCTGCATGCAGATTGGAAGCCCAGGCCCGACTCAGCATGATTCATCACTGGCACTTGAAGTGAAACCTTTTATATTGCTTCAAGCTTAGTAGCTCGGAATCAATCATGTACTATTCTGCCTGCATTTTTACACAAGCAGCCCTTTCATTTTTTGTAACTCCACAGAACTGTCTTTTTTGCAGTGAATCCTATCTCTGCTCCAGCAGCAAGGTCTGCACGTGAGGTTGCCAGTTCGTTGTACATTCCACTGCTCACTTACCAGAAATCCTGATTCCTCATTGACTTGCACCACAAGAAATTATTTATATCACATAGGTGTAAAAAGTAATTACGTCAGCACTGGCACCAGTAAGAACATTTCTAATGCAAGTGTTTGAGTTGGTTGTGTTGCCTTGAATGAACTGGCTTGCTTTTACTGACTGTAAGCTTTACTAAATAAGAGAGGAACAGCCACAAGGTTTGACTTACCCTTTATTATAGTCTTTTGATTACTTATTCAGCTACTGCTGTCATCTCCTGTGCTGGAGGAAAGTAGGAATTTAGCCAATGACAAAGAATGGATTATCTGTGACAGAAAAGATTCCACTTGTTTTTTGCCTCCCAGGCGGCTCTGTTGTTCCTGTGTTTGAACAACATGGATGTGAATGAACAGCAAATGATGGATTACTTTCAAATTTTGTAATTTTTTGCCTGTATGCACATGCCATTGGCTACTCTTTTTATTCTAAACATAAAGCATCGATAGTTTAAATACAGGATATCAAACAGAATGTATAAAGCTAATATAATGTCTTATGTGGCCACTCATCTTTAAACCTGTTTTGGTTTTTTTTTTTTAGTTTGTGCTCCCAGTTACATGTAAACTAAATTGCTGAATCCCTATCTAAAATGTAAATTACTTTTACACTATATAGATATATATATGAGTACCTGTGTATAACTATGCATATATTATACATAGGTAATATTTTTCCTTAGTTAACAACTTCCTTTGTAAATAAGAAAACAAATAGATAAGCCTGAACTACCTAACATGACTTTATCTACCCCCTGAGAGGAGTCTAGTGTTCTTTCTGGCTTAACTCCACTTATGACCAGCATGGCCTTTCTCAGCATATATGTTATAACGACATATGTAGCTGTACAATTTTGGCTGGACTGTGTGCCAAATTCTAAGAGGTTTCTGAACCTTGCAGATCTCAAGGCCTTAGATTCAAATTCAGTGGGGGCTTGGGCAACGTATGTTTTATGCTTCATAAAAGAGTTGGTAATATCGGAAAATGTGTAATCATGTAATGTTTTAAATCTTTGCATGATAATTGAGTTTGATTTATGGGAAACTTTTGAAAAGAGTTAGTTGGGGAAGCTTGAGATTAAACTAGAGAAATATGCATGATTATTTGTAAAAACATGTTGTCAAACTGAGAGTACAATTTATCTGAATGTTCATGTTTCTTGTGATTTCCTATACAATTTGCAATGTGATTGTGATGACAAAGATCTAAAGGCCTGAATCCTGAATTTTTTTGCCACAAGGTACATCTTGTTATTTTTGGTTCTTAATAGTTTCTGTAATGGTAAGAGTAACATTTACATATGAGCATCCTTTTTGCCCCATGTACAAGCAGGCAAATACTTAATTGTTCTGAACTGACATAGCAGCAGTAGTGAGGCTCAGAGACACAGACTGAAACTGAAGAGCACTTAGTGGGTGTTTGAGCAATCTTGCATTCTGTCTATTACTGAAATTCTCTAACTATAGATATATTGGGATGAGGTCTTAACTTCTCCAGATGCTCATAATTTGTAGATGTTTTAAAGACAGTAGAGAAAATGGAAAGTAATTTGTTTTAGTAGTTTTTGCAGGTAATATGGTTCAGGTTCATCTCTGGTGTAAACATGAAAATTTCAGCAGTTATATGTCTGGCTCAAAGAATAAGATGCTGTGAGTGGTTGTTTCTGCTTTTGCACTTCTCTATCCTTTTTTTCTCATGGTTGGTAATTTCAGCTTGTGCAGTTAAAAAGGACAGTACTAAACATTTCTGCTGGAGAGTTTATTTCCTTTTTTTTTTTTTCCCCCCCCTCTCATTTTCTATTAGAATCAATTTGGCTTTTTACTTTTCAGTTCTGAGAGATAACAGTTTATGGTTGGATTATTCTACCGACTTTTAATTCTGCATGCATTGAAGCTGCTTAGAAGCCAAAACAAATAGAGAAGATCAATTTTTATGGCGTTGATGCAAAATGCGTGTGTCGTGTTTGATAAATGTGTCACTCCACACAAGGAAACAGGATTCATTGAAAGGCTGCCAGATAAGTTATATGAAGTCTGGACCATTGGATTGTTTGAGATCTTTGCCAGGCTTTTCAATTAAGGCTTATGCATCCAGTGCAAAATTCATTTTATAGCAGTAAAGATACTTAAGCAGTGATAAAATAGTCCCATGAATGCTTTACTAGGTGGTCAATTCAATTTTCCAAATGATAGATCATAGATATGATGTGAAATAATATTTAAAGTAGATTTCCTCAGATATAACTAATGTCTTATACTTTTTTAGGACTTCTGCAAATTATGCTATTGTTCTACAGTGAAATAATTTCCGTAATCACTTAAATGTTCAGATTCAAGGGTTTATTTCCTCCTTCTGTTCATTTTTCTCATGTATACGGTACACGAAGGAAACATGCTCTTATAGATAGTCCATGCAAAATGGTCTGTGTAAAGCCCATTTAAAGATGGAGATTCTTCCAGTATCCTGGAATTAGGGAATAGTTTCACTGTTTATGCCATATGAAACTGTGGTTGGTGTATGCAGGGAGAAGACACAAGAGGCCAAATTTCAATTAGAGTTGAAACTGGCCAGTGTCATGTCAGATAAAAAGAATGGCTTTTTTAAAGTATGTTAATAGCAAGAGGTCTAAAGAAAACATTGAACTTATTGAAGATGGTCACCCAACTAATAAGGATGGAAAAACAAAGGAGGCATTCGATGCTTTTTTTGCCTCACTCTTTAATAATACTGGCAGACCTTGGGCTGCCCGGTCCTCAGAGTCAGAAGACCATGAGTGCAGGAACAGTGATTTTCCATTTGTGGACACTGAAATTGTAGAGGATCAGCTGTATCAGCTGAATGTTCACAAGTCCATGGGGCCTGATGGGATTCATCCTAGAGTACTGAAGGAGCTAGTGAATGTTATGGCAGGACCTCTCTTGATCATCTACCAAAGGTCTTGGGAGTCAGGGAAGGTCCCTGCTGACTGGAAGATGGCCAATGTTATTCCAATTTACAAGAAAGGTGTGAGGGAAGACTCAGGAAACTACAGACGTGTTAGTCTAACCTCAGTTCCTGGAAAAATTATGGAGGTTATACTGGGTACTGTTGAACGGCATTTAAAGAATAATGCAATAATCAGGCAAAGTCAACATGGGTTCACAAAGGGGAAGTCCTGTTTAACTCATTTGATATCCTTTTATGATAAGGTCACCCACCTAATGGCTGAAGGAAAGGTGGTGAATGTAGTTTTTCTGTATTTTAGTAATGCTTTTGATACTGCCCTTCCCAGCTTCCTTCTGGACAAATTGTCCAACTGTGGGATGTTCACAGTGCACTGGGTGAAGAACTGGCTGAAGGGCAGAGCTCAAAGGGCTGTAGTGAATGGGGCTACATCTGGCTGGAGACCAGTGGTGTTCCTCGGGGTTCAATTCTAGGGCCAGTTATATTCAATATATTTATTAATGACCTGGATGCAGGAGTTGAATGCACCATTAGCAAGTTTGCTGATGATACCAAATGGGGAAGTGCTGTTGACTCTCTTGAGGGACAAAATGCCTGGCAGAGGGTTCTAGATAGATTGGAGCATTGGGCAGTGATGAATGGAATGAAATTTAACAAGTCCAAATGCCAGATCCTGCAAATAGGACAGAGTAATGCTGGGTACAGGTATAAATTCGGAGAGGAGTGGCTGGAGAGCAGCCCTGCAGAAAGGCACCTGGGGGTGCTGGTTCACAGCAGGCTCAGTATGAGTCAGCAGTGTGCCCTGGCAGCCAAGAGGGCAAACCACATCCTGGGGTGCATCAAACACAGTATAACCAGCCGGCCAAAGGAGATGGTTATCCTGCTGTATTCAGTGTTGGTATGGCCTCATCTAGAGCACTGTGTGCAGTTCTGGGCCCCACAATTTAAGAAGAATGTGAAGGTCCTTGAATGCATCCAGAGGAGGGCAACAAAGCTGGTGAAAGGGCTGGAAGATCAGTCCTCTGAGTGCCTAAGGACTTTGGGGTTGTTTAGTGTGGAGAAAAGGAGGGTGAGGGGCAACCTCATTGCCCTCTACAGCTTCCTGAGGAGGAAGGTGCTGATCTCTTCCCCTTTTTATGCAGTGATAGGGTGCATAAGAATGGCTTAAAGGTGCAACAGGAGAGGTTTAAACTGGATGCTAGGACGCATTTCTTTACTGAGGGGGTGGTCAAACACTGGAACAGGCTTCCTAGAGAGGTGGTTGATGCTCCAAGCCTGTCAGTGTTTAAGAGGCATTTGGACAATGCCCTTAATAATATGCCTATATTATATTATATATAGGCATATAATAATAGACAAATGGACTAGATGATCATTGTAGCTCCCTTCCAACTGAAAATATTCTGTTCTATTCTACTCTGTTCTATGCTATTCTATTGTAAACATCCTTTGATCATTCTTTAACCACCATTAATAATAATGCAGCTTGTGATATCACTGGTATTTTAGTGTGTAGAACCGATGACTTAAATCACTTAAGAATTATGTAAAATAATGAAAAATGCTATGTTGTGTGAACATCTGAAAACATTTTATACATAGCCTGAGCTTTTCTTTCTGGCCTAACATATTTGAGACGAGATACCACTTAATTTTAATAGGATTGGCTATGCAGTTTGATCTTTGCATTTTGATATGTGCAAAGGCTATATTATAAAACTCTTGTACATACAATTTTATTGGGTTTTCTGAAATCACAGACTCCAGTTTGGCAATTACAGGTGATTTTGTCTCTGTAAGAAGACTCTTCGGATTTATGTAGAGTTGCATTTTGTCTGAGGGTTGTTTCCAGAGATTATATCTACAAATTAGGTTTATATTATGGACACAATGCATTTGTTCTGGCACTTCCAGGAAAAGCAAGGTACTGACAGTACTCTGGGAGCAGAATTATACTGTTTCTGGGTAATCGAGACCTTAGCATTTAGCTGCAATATGGAAGTAGCACAACTACTATTGCTATTTGTTTAAATCGCTCTGATTCTTGGTAAAAAAACGAACGGGACCAGACCGTACAATAAGCTCTGAGGCAGCACAAAACACTGAAGTGGTACGCGTTACTGTGAAAGTGCCACCATATTACTATAAAATAATTAGAATATTGCACTCGTCGAGCTCTAACTAACCCTCCTGGAAATGGTCCTTTGATATTCCACCTGAATAGTGGAAGAGAGGGATGGGTTGTTTCGTGGCAGATCAGCTCTAACACCAACATCTGTGCTTTTTTACAGTAAGTCTTATTTTGTTGGTTATTTAGATGACTGTGGGGGTTTACCCCTTATTTTTCTGCTGTAACATTATATTTATTTTCCATTAAGACTAAGAAATATTAAAAGGAAGCTTTGACTCTGCCCATTTTAATATTAAACGGTTAAATGAATTTTTTCAGCGACATAACTTGTATTAGCTTTCTCATGACAGTCCAGTAAGACTCAGTCTTTTATTTTTTTAGCTACTTAACTAGAACCAGAGAAATACGTTCCATTAGTCACATGCTTAAAGCAAAGCAAGTATGAATCCTGCAGAGGCAGGATGTAAATGAGGATACCAAATAGCATGCTGTGAGGAAAATTAATATTTTTTAAAAAGGCCATAGATGATGATATTTAAAATGAAGCATATTAATAAGAACCTCTCCCTTCTATCTCCTTCTCCACCCTCCAATAAAAATGAGGCAGATTCCTTGAAAATGAGTGTGTCACATATAAAGAGATATATTTAATTCTGTAAATGTAATTATCCATGTTTTTTCCTAACACTTTTGTTTATCTTTGACATTCCTAGCAATGTATATTTGGAGCATAATAATATCTCTTTTTTTGATGTTACTTGTATTTTAAAAGTTTTTCTGTAGTAAGGGGAAAAATGACGTGTAAGAATTAAAAACAAAGAAAAACCAAGTAAGAGTACCTGCTGCCATCCACTTAGATATATATACTTTGCAATATACCTTGGGTGGATAAAGCATATATAATAGATATATGAATGGATGCAACTGAGCCAGCAAATTATTTATGAATGACAGGCACTGGTAGAAACTGATCTTTTGCAATGAATCATGAACCTTTGTTTTTACTGCTCTGTTTTTACTTCACAGTTCCAGGTCCCAGAAGGGTTGTATAAATCAGATAAGTAAGGACAGGTGGTGCTATATAAAGTTTTCCAAGAAGATATTTATGATATATGTAGCTAATAATTTTATTGCCATTAACAAATATTTGATAACAATTAGTCAATATTTTCACAGATCTGTGATCATGTAAATGCTGTAAAATGCTCAGCATTGTTATGCAACTAATTAGCTCATAAATGCTAAATATATGCAAATTATAATAGCATATGAATACACATAATTCTAAACACAGTGATTGACATATTCATGTATATTTAATTTTAAATATATTTTCTTTGCAGCGAAGTTTTAGCATCCACTTATAAAACATTCATTCACACTTATCAGATGATGTAAATATACATGTTCTTTAGGAAAGGGATGCCTATCACTTTGGTGTTATTTACCGTATCTTGGAGTTAGAGCCTGATGATGAAAGCTTATTCTTGAAGATCTTATTTTTTGGTGTTAGTAGAAAGCCTGTTCCAGGTTATCCAGCCTTCCAGGCATTGTACATTTCGCGTCCACTAGCTAGCTGTATCCTCCCAAATGCATTACCATGTATATAACACATTATTCATGTCTTTCAAGTCAAACTTGTGCTATAGTATATAAATGGCTAAAGTAAAACTTCTGTTGGCTGTAGATGTCTATGTCCAAAACCAAATTTCAGAATGAGTTTTCTCAGCTGGCATTTAATGCTGGATGCAAATAGTTTCCCAGATGCCAAGTGCTGTTTCTGTAAACATTTGCAGAACAACTCCAATCTTAGCAGTGATGCATAGTTAAGCTGCTGACTTATGCCTTGGTCTAACTGGGATCCAGAAATTGTGGTTTTCTTCTAAATTCTTCATGGGATGCAAAACATGACTAATGTGCCATGCCATGAACAGCAGGATCAGATACAGTGATTGTAGTCACGTGAAGAAGAGGAAGATGAAAATATACTCCTGTTGAGTAACAGTTTACTCCATAGAGTAGGAAAAGTAAGATGCATCATGGCCTTTTGAAAAGTTTCAACTCTGCTACCTCAGTGATATACAAACCAGCTTGGACATAGAGGAGGTGGTGGGCATTCAAATTTAATTTATCTGGGGCTCTTCAGGAGCCATGTTTGGTCAGTCTGTTGGTCTTGTATCTGAAATGAAGAGGGTATTTGGAGAGGATTTTCCAGTGAGGTGTAGAAGAGGTTTTGGTACTGCTGACCAGAGTTATTTGGAACTTGTTTCTATCCTTTGGGAACACAAATGGATTGAACTTGGAGAAAGGTATACACATTATGGTGGCTGAGACAAATCTTACTATGAGATATGAGCAGCAATTATCTCTGTGTTAAAGAAGGACCACTCTTTCAGTGAAGAAATTTTTCCTAACACCCAATCGAAACCTTCTCTGATGCAACTTCAGGCCATTTCCCCTTGTCCTATCATTTGTTACTTCAGAGAAGAGACCAACACCCACCTCGCTACAACCTCCTTTCAGGTAGGTGTAGAGGGTGATAAGGTCTCCCCTCAGCCTCCTCTTCTCAAGGCTAAACAACCCCAGTTCCCTCAGCTGCTCCTCATAAGACTTGTGTTCCAGACCCCTCACCAGCTTTGTGGCTCTCCTCTGGACATGTTCCAGCACCTCAGTGTCCTTCTTGTAGTGAGAGGCCCAAAACTGAACACAGTATTTGAGGTGTGGCCTCACCAGTGCTGAGTACAGGGGAAGGATCACTTCCCTGGTCCTTATGGTCACACTATTTCTGATACAAGCCAGGATGCCATTGTCCTTCTTGGTCACTTGGGCACATTGCTGGCTCATGTTTAGCTGACTGTCAACCAGCACCCCCAGGTCCTTTTCTGCCATGCAGCTTTCAGGCCTCTCTTCCCCAAGCCTGTAGCATTGCAGGACCCAGAATTTGGCCTTGTTGAACCTCATACAGTTGGCCTTGGCCCATCAATCCAGCCTGTTCAGGTCCCTCTGCAACGCCCTCCTCCCCTCAAGCAGATTGACACTCCCACCCAGTTTGGTGTCATCTGCAAACTTTCCGAGGGTGCACTCAATCCCCTCATCCAGATCATTGATAAAGATACTAAACAAGGCTGACCCCAGAACTAAGCTCTGGGAAACACCGCTTGTGACTGGCCACCAACTGGATTTAACTCCATTCACCACAACTCTCTGGGCTCAGCCATCCAGCCAGTTTTTTACCCAGTGAAGAGTACACCTGTCTAAGCCATGACCCCCACAGCTTCTCTAGAAGAATGCTGTGGGAGACAGTGTAAAAGGTTTTACTAAATTCCGTGTAGATAACATCCACAGCCTTTCCCTCATTCACTAGGTGGGTCACCTGGTCATAGAAGGAGATCAGGTTGGTCAAGGAGGACTTGCCTTTCATGAACCTACGTGTGTCTGAATAGCCTGTGTGTCTGTATATAAATGCCGTCTTTCACTACTATTTTATTATACTGTTGAACTTGCAATTATAGAGGAATCTTGCACAGTTTTGTAATTCTACCTCTGATTTCAGAGCAGATATGTACTATTGGCAGAGGTTGAGAATGGGCATGGAGGGAAAAGTAGACAAGAAAAAAACAGCAGCAAAGAACAGGAGTTCTGGAGAGCTAATCAGTGCAGGGAGCAAGATAAACTATGAGGTATTGATGCATGCTTTATATGAGATTTTTAAAAGCCCTTCATGTTGGTCTAATGCTACTTCAACTGAAATTAAGCACTGGCAAAGATGGAGCAATTTGCAAAACCACAGCACTTGTCTGCAATATGCACCAGGATTCTGCAAGAATTGTTATTCTATAGCGAGGTACATGACCTGTAATCATCTTATAGCAGGGCCCTTGACTTGATCATTAACAATAACAAGCAGATGTCACTGTTGGTTTTCTTTGGCAGTAATTTCAGAGATGGAAGCCTCCTGGCAGATGAGCTCTCTTGGTTTCTTCTCAAAATTGTTAGAGCAACAGAAGTATGTGAAAGTAGGCTTCATTTTTGTTGCACAGATGAGGTCTTAGAAGGAGACTGTGCTATAGAAAGAGTTTATTAAAACACCAAAGAATGATGTCCAAGCAAGCAGTCTGCTCATAGAACATTATCAAATTCTTTATATTTTGACTGATTATATTTTGAATCAGGGTATTCAACTCAACTTCTGCAAGCTTTTGTTTTTCCTCTGCCAAACAGAATAGACTGCTGCTGTTTTTAAAGCCAGGTTGTCAAGCTACACAGCTTAAAAAAATTGTCTGCTTGTGATTAATTTTCCTTTATGTCCTGCCTATGCAATTTGGCAAAAATCTGAGTATTCCATCTTTTTTTTTTTTATTTATGTAAAATTTTCTATTTCCAGTGGTGGAACCACATGACAGAAAGCATGATCTTTGTGCTGATGGCTTGAGAATATAAATCTCTGGATTCTGGGACTGTATTCCTCTCTTTTTTTTTTTTCTTTTTAAATTTCTAAATCTGTCTATTTTCATGCAATATTTCATTGCTGGGCAGCTTTTTACTCTTTCTAGTGTGTCTTTAACCAATATTTAGCCCATTAGCTGTTCTGCAGGATATAATCCTCCTTTCATATTGTTGCAATATAAACTAATAAAGGCAATTATAGATCTCAATTATTGCCTAGCTATTTTTGATCAGGATTATTTGAAGTCATCACTGTGTTTCACATGTGGGAAAAATGGCACATCCAGTGCTCTTTTTCACTTTATATTATTTCTTTAGTCCCCATGTCTGAATGGACAGAAGCATTGTGAATCTTTATGTGAATAGCCCTTCTACTACTGTGGGTATATTCCTGTGTGTATAATACTGTTTTTCAGAGCTCTCCATCCCTCATGCAGTGATTCTGAAAGCTTTGTGGGAGGTTTGCCCATACTTCCTTTTTTTTTTCTCTGTCTTCATCCTTCCCTCTTCCCTCCAATTTTTCCTTCCATATTAACAAAGTGATTTGACTGGAATGGGTTTATTAGAAAACTTTAGCCTTTGTCTTGTAGCTAATGGCTATGACAGATATTTTCTATCCTTAGAAGTGAGATTCCACTCAAATGCCACTAATAACAAACTGGTGATTTGCACTTGCAACCAGAATAGTTTACCAAATGCACTGAAACATTTATGTTGTAATTCACTCCTCTCTATTGTAGCAGTAATGTTGTAGATTAGAAATGAGGACAGATGATTGGGAGGAGAGGGAAGAGAGGAACAGCTATGAACAAAATAGAACCAACTCTTTTTTTTTCCCAAAATCAAATTAATCCATTCCTTTTAGGAGTCCAAATACCTTTAATCTTCATTATTTTTGCCCTAATCTTAGTATTTATAGTTGTGGCTGGGTATGAAGTCAGGAGGAGGAAAATAATGTGGAAATTGCTGCTTCTTGTTCTGACAAACTAGCCAGAACCACAGGTTGCAGAGGTAGCTATGGAAATACAGTGAGCATAATGACTATGTGAAAGGCAAATTCTATAAAATGTCAGATTGGCTAGAACCTGTGGGTTTCTGCTAGTGTAGAGCCCTGTCATGGTGCCTGTAGATTTGTTTTAGGTTTTGCTTGGCATTTCAGTAATCTTAAAAGATTCAAATGTGTTCATTTGAACAACAGACCTGCTAGGTTTTTTTAAAGGAAAAAAGCGGTGATTTTCTTCTATTATTACTTGCAAGTAACATATATCAAAATCATATTACTAATGCCTACAGTTTGGTTAGATCTTCAAGGAAGGGACATGAGGGATTCTTTGTAGCAGCTTTCCATGTGTATAATGCCATTATCTTTTGAAGTCAAATATGGCAAAATGGTAGATGCCAGGTATCAGAGTGAATGTCACTACAAAGGAGAACGTGATCAACTGGGTTTGGTTTCCCATCTTTGAACAGCCAGCAAAGAGAAAAATCAGAGAATTATTGAAGGTATCAAAAGAGATGCTCAGTCATCTCAGACAGATACTATATGTACTCAGAAAGAGTAGCCACTGTTTGGCTACTTTGACTGCCACATACTGCAATTAACTTTTAAGGGTAGAGACTTAAATTCACCCTGTGTCAAGCTAAATCTTCCTGAAGGTTAAGGACAAATATTGGAATCAAATGATAAAAAGATGTGATCCAAAATTAGGCTTTGAGGGAATAAAAGTTGAGCTTTGTGATTGGATCAGTAGGCAAGGTGGCATCATGCATCAGGGGAAGGATCTGTAATAGGTCAGAAAAAAGATCTAGATAAGAACTACCAGAATAGTGAAACACACTTGAACAATGGATTACAACAGGTTGTGCAAATATATGTAAAATGTTCTGAACATAAAATCAAGCTCTAGGAAGTTTCCACCATAAATAAAAAAATACATTTTTGCTGCTGAGTAGGAACTATGTATTTCAGCTGTTATTTAATCTTGCTCAATAAAAATGTTGTTCTGCATAGGTTTAACCTATCAGAACAATGGTATTTCTGTTCTCTGTTTTCACTTTCCTATTCTACTCTTGTCTCTCTTTTATGTATCCTTTTCTATATTCTTCTCTCTACGTTTTCTCTATTACAGCAGTTTATTTCCAGCTGCCACAGACTTCACACTTATACTCTCATTTATCCCACTAATCTAATAAGCACCAGAAGATCTGTGTTAAAGAGCGACTGTATGAATACTATAATTAGATTTCAGAAACTATGCCCAAAATTATCTGAATGGTCCATAACTTTATTTTTCAATGAGGCTGGTTAAGATCTAGAACAATTTCTGCAGAAAGGTGTAGCATCTCTATGTTCAGAGGTCAAGGCCTTGAGCAACCTGATCCAACTTTAAAGGTAGCCTTACTTTGAGTGGGAGACTGGACATCCAGGTCTCTTTCCAATTTAAATACTGTATGAGTCCAGTGTTTTGTTGTTCTGATTTGGCTAAAAAAGACGGAAAGATAACTCTTGTATTGGCTGCAATCAAGTCAAAATGGGAAGCTTTGCTCTGCCAGGATCTATGCAAATGGAAGCTAATAGACTGAAGAACCTGGAGGTATTGTGGGGCTTTTTTTTCTGCCAGGATCTATGCAAATGGAAGCTGAACTGAAGAACCTGGAGGTATTGTGGGGCTTTTTTGCTGTATCAAACACATCAGCCACTTGTCATCATGCTTTAGTTTACCCTTTCTTCTTGTTTTATATCTCTGCAAGTGGAGAATGGCCTCTTATATTATAATGGATATTTGCTATGCTTTCAATTAATTTAAAGGAGCTGTTTATTCCATTACTATTTTCATTTACTGAACTATTAGTTTTGCCTTTAAAATAATAATATAGCAAAAGAGAGGGTGGGGGAGGAGAGAAAGTGAGAAGTCCAGAGCAACTTTTCCTTGGATATGAATATGCATGGGAAAATATTCTACCAAATTATGTTGATGAATCAGAGCAAAGAACAATAGCAAAACAGAACAGCTCTGTTTGTCCTTACACGTCACACAGGCATAATGAGCAAGGTTGTCCTAGCAGAAATTGTCCATGAAGAATTTTCCTGTCCAGAAAAGATGTTGGGAGAAATCTTACTTGCAATAAGAAGACCCTAGAGGAATACATTTATGGTAACTTTCTGAAGTCTATTAAAGCTTTTTGATGATGTTCAAGTGGAGAGAGTTATTCCCCTACAGAAACCACATGGAACTGGCAGATTTATTAAAAGAGCTTATACTAATGGCTACAACTTGGACATATTCTGGATTACTAGTAGAGAATGGACTATGACAAGCTGGTTTGTAATACTACAGTCTTTGTTATGGGATTGAGCAATTCACTGTGAAACAGCATAAAGTGATTAAGGACCTAAATATTTCAGATATTTAAATTGCTTTAATTTTCCATCTGTTCACCCATTAATAATTTCATAATAATATTTAATAGGAAAGGTGTTTTTGTAACAAAAGGACCTAAAAGGGTGAGCACTCTAGTCACATTTACCAGCAGGCAGCATTTTACTACCAACTAACATTTGGGGTTTTTGAAAATAGTTTTAAAACATGTAGTAGATATATGCCTTTGTTTTACTGGAGGTTTTGGAAGCTGCCTGAATAACAATCAGGCTGGCTTTTATTTGGTTCAAGGAGAGTCACTTTCAGCATATAGCTTGAGTAAGATTTTAGGTTTGGGCATGAGGCTGTTATTGAGAGAGAGTTCTGTCACCGCTGTATGATATTATGCTAACCCATTCTCCTCAGATGCATAAGTCTTTGGAAAAATAAGTAAAATGTGATCCTTTCTTTCCTTAGTCACTGTGGTAGTTTTGCTCTGAATAGACTTTGTGCCTGGGTTTCAAAACAAGGCTACAAACAACATCGTCTCCTAGCAAGAAACTTGCTGACAATTCCTTGGTGCCTGTCCCATCGCAGATGAGGTGATGAAGAGGAGGCGCATGTAGAAGAGAGAGGGACCTGACAGAAAGGGGGTGCAGGGGAAGAAGTGCTGATCTGCAATGCTCGGTCCTTTCTTATTTGCATGTGGAAACAGAGCCGTGGGGAACATGTGACAAAATAGTCAGCCTTTATTGACAATAACAATCGTAGATACAAATGTCTGAGAGGAGTGGCAGCTTGAATGAAAAGTACAGAAGGGTTGATCGAGATATTTTTCCTTGATTTCTCCTAAATGATGTTCTACATTCTGCTCTTCTCTCATTTAATGGAAGTAGAGAAGATTTAATTGAAATAACCCTGTATTTGACTATAGAGTCCTTTCTTTTTAACATGCCTACAAAAATGCAGTTGACATCCTTCAGTTTTAAGATGACTCAGTTTTACTGGGTTGATGCCAGTAACTGGGGTTATTAGTGGCATAGGCTGGGAAAAAAAGCAGTAGTTTGGATAAATCGTTCTTGGGACAGAGTTCGCTGTGTCATCTGTAGGCATGCAGCAAACTTTCTGCGAGTCTGTCGCAGAGGTTGCAAAAGCAGTAGGAAATATTTTTTAAAAGTAGGAAATATTTTTTAAAGACAGTGACCTAATAAAAGTATTAGCTATGTATCTTGTAACTTGTCTTTATACTAATGGATTGATAGGCAGATAGTACATTGCAGATTGTAAAATGTTCCCATTATTTTAAACCATGAAACTGGTGATTAGTCATTCAAATAAATTGTAATTAAATGGGAACATTATGATTATATTATGCTAACGATAGAAGTGTGTATTAAATGTTTGCAAGTTATTCAAGAGAATGTATTAGGCAATTAGAAAAAAAATATTAGTGTTTGTTCACTCTGAAGCTATCAAATGACTTAATTTGCATTAACAATTTTAAAGCTCTGTAGTCTAATTCATAATAAATTGCTGCTAAATAGTAGATATTCCACCAAATGGAGGTACAGGAAACAAGAAGGAAAAGGCAGAATACCACTGTTTTAGGATTAAGTGTAACATAATTACTAAAGCAGTCCTTAGAAGCTGAGGGATTTTGACTTTTATAGTAAGTTTTTCATTAATGATACAGCATCATTTCATAGCTGTCATGCAGTTCTGTACGATCTCCTGTGAGAGTTGCTGGAGGGTCACAATAAACACGGACTATTAATGTTTTCCAGTTTGAAAAGTATGAGAAATTTTATGTGGAAATGGCTCAGTCCTGATTCTTGTGGATGTATTAGAAAGAATAAATTTTAAAATAGAAAACATTTGTACATATGCAAAAATAATAACAATATAAATGTATGATTTTTAATATCACAGAGAAATGACCATGAAGTAGTGCAATTCTGTATAAAGGTTTTGAAAGAAGAAAATAAGTAGAAAAGAAAAGGAATAGAATGCATGGTGAAAAAAAATTTTTATTCTTTTGAGGTGAACCGCAGTAAAGAAGAAAGGAAACAATGCCAATATAGATGTGTTTTGAATGTTATTAAAAGTGAGAATATGACTGTCAAATATGTGCAGAAGCCCTCTGTGTTTATTTCATATCTTTTTTTTTAGTAATACATGATTAAAAACAATCTGAAGAGAAAAGCACTGATATTCTGTATATGTTCTGAAATTCACATAGGCTACATCTAATGTAATTGTCTTTCTGCAAAAATTCTTTTGAAATTGGCTACCTATTAATTATCTATTTTTAATTCTTCACAGATGTGAGGAAATAGAAATATTTTTTTTTTTTATTTTCAGGGTGTAATATGTAATACACATACAGTAGGAAGGTTTCTGCCAGACTTTCCTTAGTCCATAAATTTCCACATCAGTCTAAAATACATTTCATTACTGGCATACATCCCTTACCTCTCTCTGTGCAAAAGCTCTGATGAGTGGTAATATTTGGAAGAAAACTGCTAAACTGTTGGAATGTGTGCAAAAGGAATGAGCTTAGATTTGCAAAACTTCCTAGCTGACCTTTAATACAATGTGGAAATACTTTTTTTCCTCATTCTAAAACTCTACAAAATATATTTCAGTGCTTGTTGCTTTTTTCTTCCTTCTTTGCTTGTGGTCACTCTTCAGTAATGTTATGTTGCTAAGAGTTAGTGGAAATAAGGACATATCATGTTCTACATTAAAGCTTGCAAGAACTGTATAGGATAACGTCTGAGCAAGTGAAATGGCAATGTTAAACTTTTTTTTTTAAGTTTAAAAACTTATTAATGAACTTCAACTGGAATATGTCATTGATGACAATAGTTTTAAGAATACTGGATTAGATACAAAGTTAGTGCTGGTAACAAACATAAGGATTTTGCAGTTGGTAGCCTGAAAACCATTCAAGTCAATAGAAATTTGGTTATTCTACTTAAGAAGCCTTGGACATGCAGACGAGAAAATAATGTAGGATTGAGTCCATAGTACCATAATGCCACAGTTTTCTGTGGTAACTGAGCAGATTAAATTCTTTACTGTGTTGGGTTTCAACTAATCTGAAATTGATATATTTAATGAGCCAAATTAGGCCTAACTGTTTGCTTGGGAATAATAATTACAGTTGTTAACACATTAATTTATATATTGGTGTATTTTTGTTCTACAAATAGAGCTAGGTAGGAAACACCTTCCATTAATCATACTGAGGGGACATAAAGTAATTTCAAAATCTTTATAGGACATGGGAAATACAGACTGAATTCCCTGTGCTACCTGAATAAGATCATGTGTAAGGATGAGATCTGTTACTCTCCTATTAAATGTTGTGCTACCCAGCTATTAGCTTCCTGTCGGACTTGTACACTGTACGTATTAATCTGAGCAAAATTTTATATCTGGGTCTTTTCCATCTCACTTGGATCCCTATGCCACTCACCTAATATGTAAAATTTTCTTCAAATAACCTAAATATTTATATAAAAATATTTATTTACAAGAAACTGATCAACATGCTGTAAAATACTTAGCGATAGATTTCTCAAACTATTCTCAGTTAACCTAGATACGTATTTTGCTGATTTTATCTACGAGTTCTATTGTAATACAAGTTGACTAGAAACTAGAACATCTTGTAGGCAACCCATAATCCAGCATGTGATTATTTCCAATCAGATATTTCTAAGGTGTAACCCACAGTTTGAAAGAGAAGAAAAAAAAAAAAAAAAGTAGTGAAAGCGGGTGAAATAGCAGAATTCAGACCCTAAAGTGTAAAACTGACTAACATCAAAGTTGTTTCATGGTAAGCATTTACAGTGAGGTGTTCTTTCATGGAAGGCTATGTATCCGCATCTGGCTTCTCCAAAAAATGTAATTAATCTGTATCAACAATTCCAGACTACAGGAATTGCTAATAGAAATGATAAAAAGCTTTGTCAAGGGGCAGATTTCATGCTGGAAAAGTTAATTTTCTCATTTACAAAACAAAGTATGTTATTGACAGCAGTGATGCAAACTTCCTTTCTGGTTTCTACAGTTGATTGCTGCAGTTTTCTCTTATACTGCACACTATACACTGGTAGACTGGGAGAGAAAGTAGTTACAGTAAAGTTTCATGGAATGGGACATACCTGAAAAGGACAACAACCTAATTTTAATCGTGGTATGGTATATATAAATATATAAACAACTTCCAAGCTATGCTGCAGACAGACAGATGCTGTAAGAGGATTCCTCAGACTTCTCTTGCACTGACAGCTGTGATTCACCTCTGTGATTGCAGAGCAGCTGACATAACGGCAAGAGGAACTATAAACAGAAGAACCATAGAATCTAGATTGATTGTATATCTTTCCATAGCACTCTTCAGTCATGTATGCAACCAGTGTTTATTAGATGTGAGACTTGATCTTTCATGGTAGGCAGATTTTAGTAACTTCTGAATTCATTCGCAATGTTAATGACCCAGGGCATTTGACCGAAGCTGTAAGAGATGGCTGTTCAGTTGCATTCTATTTTGTGACATACATGATTTATTAAAGCCAGTATTATAAATAATGTAGTATCTGAGAATGAAATATGCCATGCAATCACAAGGGTAAAGTGACTTGCTTTTATTGTAAACCTTTTAGCGTCCAAAAAGACATGCTCAGAATAAGGGGATGGAATATCTATGAGCTAGACACCCCACAGCATAATGGATTGTGGGTGAAAGGGACTGACTTTCAATGACATTTGTGTTTCTGAACCCTTCGTGGTGTCTTGAAAATTTTTAATTTGAGACCCACTTCCAGCCTTGCTACTGATACTGTCCTTAGTACATCTCTGTTCTGTGTTTATAAAGTCATGATTAAACCCCCCAAAGAATTTGAGGAGGTAACTGTGAAGATTAGTTAGTTCATGGTGCATGGTGTTCTGCAAATGCAAAATGGTGCAATAGAAAGCTGTCTGTATGTTATTCAATGTTTAATACTGCTGCTTCTCCCCAGATAACTGTTTTTTTCCCCAGGTAAAGAGCCCATCACCTCTTTCCCCATCTGTTCTTTTTTAATGGACTTGTGTGGAAAACATAGGTCCTTAAATTGCACTTTCTTTGGGTTTTGTGTGTTATAACTAGCCTACAACGCATTACTTGAGATTTATCATTCAGAGAAAAGAAGACCTAAGTATCTTGTAGTTTGCCAAACAGCCTCAGAGACTGTACACCTATTATTGTGCTTGTTATCGTTATTCAAGCATGGCAGGTTTTTGGTTGAGTGGTTTAGAGGCTTTTTAATGCTTGAAGACTTCTAATAGCACATTTGAGAGAGTTTCTCTGTTAACTTCTGCAGGATTCAGATGATTGACATTTGTACAGAGCTCCCATACAATTATGCTATGGCTTTCTGGGATATTTCATGGTTCATACACTGAATCAATATTCTCTGTAACTGAGATTTAATATTGTATCATCAAAATTAAGAATACATTTGAGATTTTAGCTTTTTCTGTCTTTATATGAGAATGTTAATTTGGTAGGGGGAAAAATGTATTTTTTATATATATTAAAGTTTAACTGTTTCTCACTCTGAAAGAAGGTTTAAACTCCTCTTGTTGTTCCCAAATTGCTCTTCTGGGACAGTTATGAACTGTCATTGCATATCTATTTTTTTTTGGTTTTAGAGGTTTTAAACTTGCTAGACTGTATTATGTGCATCATCCTATGTAGATCTGATGAACTACTTTCTCTTCTGCTAAAACGAGATGTTCTCCAGGATAAGCTGTTACAGTATGCTGCTCTATGCCACTGGTGAAGGGTTGAAATTTCCATTCCAAGTGTTTCATTACATCTGATTTGCTTGTGAAAGATAATCTGGCATAATTTATTTTTAATATTTTTTTACCTTGGTATAATATGTTGGACTGATTTCAGATAACAAGAATTAATTTGGCTTATTATTACTGTCAGCTGTTGAGAAGCTGAAAATAGGGATCAATCTGCAGGATTTTGGGTCTGTTTTCCTTGCACCTTGCCATGACTTTTACCATTGTGCTGCCCTTTGCTTAGCTCATCTTGTCTTTATGTGCAGCACCCCCTGGAAAGCTGGACATGTGATTGGTATAGAATATGCAAAATGCACATCATTTAACATTGTTTGCAGACCACTAAAAAAAATAAGATCACTTTCAAACATGATTTGAGTTGACTAATGCTGATGTTAACATAACGCTGATTCAGGATTTAGCACTTTGAAACTAGATTCTCGTACGTAAATTCAGATTCAGGCAACTGAACCATTTTCTATAGGTACTACTTGGACTAAACTACCATGAACTGAAAATTGTATGAATTTTAAACTTAAAAGAAACATCAGTTTTGCATTTTGATAAGACAGAAACAACAGTGATATTTTGGTGCATGGCTATGGACTCATATTGAATGGCATGACCCACAGTAATAGCTGTATGTCCCAAAGTGATAGCTGCACAGCAGTCCTCATGATAGCTTTTGTAACGGAACAGCTCTGTTTTTCTTCAATTTTGATGTAAGATTTGCTAAACTAACTTTTTTGTCTATTTTATACTATGTCCTTTTGCCTGTGTTTATTGGTTAGCAGTCTTAAAGTAATTTTAATAAGATATTTTGCTTCAGGCAGAACTTGCAGCGCTATAATTTTTTCTTCTCTTTATATCCTTCCCTCTTTTCTATGGACTCCTTCCCTGATTAACTGTCCTCCAATTTCCACTTTCCCCTGATTCGTATAGTTCATTAATCTCTAACAGGTTTGCAGAATTGCCGTCATATCACTGTTTAAACTCTCAGCTCTTCAGGTTCCTCAGGATCTTTTAAGTTTTGTAAATTCCAGGCTCCAGTTTTGACTCAATAATTACTGCCACACAGCTGAAAAGCAGGTATGGAAAACAGAATCAGGTGAATTCACACACATCTTGCACTAGAGCAGAAGGCAAAAAGTGACATATATGTGATCTAATTACAACAGCTTTGAGCTAAATGCTAGGCTCTTTATTTTCTAAAAGCCTTGTTCCCTGCATGTACTGTACAACAAATCATTAACTTAACAATGGTATTCTGGAATCCAGTTTGAATTTTCCTATCTGTATCACAGTTGTTAATTTTCTTCATTAGTCTTTTCCTGTGTTTTTCTGCTGAGAAGCTTTTGAAGTCTGTGTAGACTTAACTATTCTACTCACTCCTCTGATCTCTTATTGTCATTTCCTTGAAGATAATTAGATTTATCTTGTATTATATCCCCTTCTGAAATCCCCACTGAAAATTTGAGCATTTTGTGTATATCTGAGTGTCCTTTTCTTGGAATGTTTTTTAGGTCTAATGCTGTACCCCCCCAAAATCCTATTTCTTATTTCCTTTTCATATAATGGTTCTATGTTAAGTTCCCCTGGTCACGTTAGGGAAAAAACCCATGGAAAAAACCCACTAAGATTTTGGAGAAATGTCTGCTTTCAGGAAAGCATTACGCAATTCTGTCATTATACAGAATGCACCACAAGAGTACTGTCAGCTGCTACTTGCTCAGTACATATCACACAATATCAGAAAAAAAAAAAAGTGTTTTGTATTACTTGTTTATTTTTTTAGTCAATGGCAATTGTTTCTGGTTGTAGAGAGTAAGCAGCCCATAGCTAACCTGGGAAAGACTCCTGCTGCATGTTTACATATTCTAGCACCCAAGACGATGCATGAGACAGAGGAAAGAGTAAGTCAGTAAGCGTAGAGAAGTCAGGACTGGGTGGGAAATGTTTTTCCCATCCTATAAACACCTACACACTCCTGGAAATACCAGTATGAGTTTATAAGTGTATTAGGTGTCTATATACTTCACATCATCCCTTGTTCACTTGATGAGAGTAGTGCTTTTCACACTTGCTAAAAACAACTTCTTAGAGAGTAAAGCTTTGGGAGATCTATGGTTGACCTCAGGGACAGATGAATTAGAAAGACAGCAAAGTTTTGCAGGCACAAAAGTGTGCTGTCTGGATTAGTTATAAAGAAAGATCTAGGTTTGCCCTAGAAAGCAGTGGGAGATAGCTTGTAGGACACTTTTTCATTAGTTTACTTGCTGACAGCCTCTTTCTATCTGTGTGGCTATTCTGGGTCCTGGCTGTGAAAGACCTTGAGGGAGCTGCTACCTTGCAGTGGAAGAAAGAGCATTTGTGTAGCTACTCTTCAGTGAGGCAAGCATCCGGATCAGGCCCTGGTTTCCTCTCTCCTCTCAGTGCTGAGGATTTAAAAACACTAGTCAAATGAACTTTCTGTGTATCTTCTCAGCCTCAGGTGCAGAGCTGAGGGATCACTTCTCTTGCATCGCAAGATTCAATAATCTGCTCTCCCGTTCAGTCCTTATTTTGTTACTAAGGATGACTTTTAATGACAGGTACACTCCTTATTAAACAATTATTTATTTTTGTTCAAAAATAAAGCTCTTGTGTCATACTTTCTGTGCAGCCTAATAGTATTTGTTTGCATGTAAATACTGATTCTGGAAAAACTTAATTGATATCTGATTTTATTGTCTGACTGTAAACAAATTGAAACTGTTGATCAGTGAAAGGATCACTTTATTTTCTGAAGTTCCTGCTTGTATTATTTCTGGGAAGAGGATTTTTTTGCAATGTAAAACCTCTCATCTCTAATTGATGTATAATTTCTTTTCTATAAATATCTCCTTTTTAAAAAACTCTTCACTGTGGGCTTCCTGTAAATTTTGTGCAGTGATTTTAAAGTTCTTGTCCTTATTTTCAAGGCCCTGAGTGGCTGTGCTATTTGACTAATTTTCTCTTCTGCATTTTCTAAGCTGCTAATTACAGTCTGAATCATAAGGTTACTTTTTTTCTATACTGTAATTTGGTGAGTTGTGAGTCATGAAGTTCCTGTAGCTCTACCCTTTTAAAGATATTGCAGGATCCTTCCCTTTTGCCCCCTTGGTGTCCTTATTTAAAAATAAGATTGAAGAATGAAATCTTTGCTGCTACTTCTAACTCAGTAGTTATTTGTACATGTTCAATGCTTCATAAGGTTTTTTTTGAAGAATAATGTGCTTTTTAATTGTTAGTGAGTTCCCTAAGGTACTATATGAAATATAAAATGTGTAGAGTAATAACATATATGTTATACAGGCAAAATGGTTCACTAAAATATTTTTTGACAGATTTTTTTCCTGTCATTATCATAATTTTGCCAGTATGCTTGTATATAATTAACTAAAAAAAAAAGTGAGTGTGAAAGACATGGGTTCCTCATAACCTATTCGACTATCTCTCTTAGACTTCAAAATTTGTTTCAATTATCATATTAAAGCTAAGCAAACTGTTGTCTTTTAAAAAGTTAATGTATCTTATTGGCATATCCAAATATTTGAGGTCCTGTCATTACTTCTTACTCAGAAAAATATTAGGATATATTGGCCATTGCAAGACAGTCATGCAGGTAAAAAAGTGATACTTTTGAGAAGCAATTACCACAGAAAGCTGAATTTCATATATTTGATTTTTTTTCTCCCACTGAAAGACGAAATAGGTTTAAATGCTGCTAGAGAATGAAGTAGAGACTCCAACTTATTTATGTGAAAGACTGGTGATTAAAAATGCACATAACCCAAAAAAACCCCAACACACCCAACCCAAAAAACCAAACCTCCTTTCATAAATCATAATTGAAACTATTCTTCCCTTCCAAGACTGACTTAAAAATTGTTGATATTTGACATTTGGGAGAAAAGTTGTTTTCTGGTGTTTTCCACTTGTTATGAACCTAAAGGTTTTTTCCTTCTCTTCTGAGAATGTTCTTAGGCATTATCTTGGTTTTAGGAACAGGAGATTTCAAAATCATAATTGTGTGAGACTTGCGATAATTGGTGACAGCAGAACGTAAAAACCAACAAGATGCATACATTTCTTTCTTCCTGTAATAGTCCCCTTTACTTTTTTTCCACTGTTCTAAGCTTCCTAATAGTCATGTATTTAATGTGTCTAACATTTTCTTCTATGAACGATGTTTCTGTTCCTCCTGAGTAGCTTTGGGGTTTGAATTGTTAGCAGCAGGCCTCAGAATTTGGTGGAGTGAGATGCTGAGGGCTAGAGGTGGACGGTGCTGTCCTCCCAGCAAGTTCTGCTGGGCTTGGCTGAGGGCTGGGGCATATAAACAACTCATTACAGGTTAACAAGGTCATGTGAGTCAGCTTACCCACTGTAATCATGCATGTGAAAGCTCTTAGCCTAGCACAAACATAAAATAATATGAGCTTATGGAAAACTAACTTGATAAACCATACATACTGGGAAGGATAAACCATACGCTGGCCAACAACTTCATAAGGACTATTGCATATGGTTGACTCATTCAGCTGTGTAAAATCATTTACCCGGGTTTCATTTTCAGTTTTGTATTCTCTTCACAGAAGGATCAAATGTAGAAAATATCTGAGGATGGTTTTTGCATTGTGATTTAAATTGCAGAACTATATGCAGCATTAGAAATACTTGATAGCTGTACTGTTGAAGAATAGCTCTGATGCTGAAGCTCTGCTGATGAAATGGTCTGGCTACATCGGCCTCCCTCCTGACAGCCATGTCTCTGATTGACTCTTGCCCTTCTCCAGTGGCAGGTCTGGCCCATTTAGAGACTTCTGCTGCTGCCACCTGACGTGAGTGGTCTCTTGTGTTCTGGTACTGAATATTTAGCACTTAGTCCCTGCAGATACACAGGCTAGGTGTTGTAGTTAAAATGTGGGAAGATGCTATTGTTTCCATTTTAAGATACAGAGTATGAGAGCTAAGGAACTATGCAACTGATTTTTGGAGGGATTTTAAATGCCAAAAATAGATTCTGAATATGTTCATTGATATTTGACTTTAAATAGTGAGTCAAAGAATAAAAAGCAAACGAGTAAATATTTATCAAACAGAAAACTAGTATGGTATTCTGGTAGAGGGACAGATAAATAAATGCCTACAAACTTTTAGTCTTTGTAGCTGTATTAAAAAAAATATATAATGCAAGTAGTATGGCTAGAGGAAGGCAAGCGAAATCAGTAGCGTGTTGCCTTATTCCGCCTATAAAAGTTATAGTCTTGCTAATGTGAAGCATTGCTGTTTCAAATTCTAATCCAAATTAGTGATCCAGAAGACATATTTCACACTTGATAACTGTAAAATATTGAGGATCCTAAGTATTTTTTGACATTACTGCACATTAAGACTTCACTTTGTTCATCCCATGTAAGACAGAAACAAAACCATTAAAATTTGCATGCTTCCCTAAACAGGCCATCAAAAAAGAAGCAAAACTTCTTGTTTAGGTAGGAGGCTAACCAGTGGAGGCTGATTTGTATTACTTGGCACATGTAAGTAGGGTTTGACATGAAGTAGTTCATCCACATTTCCTTCTTATAGTTAATGGCTGGAATGAATAGCTGCATGCAACCCTTTACCTAAGTCTTCTTTGGAGGTTGCTGTCTAGAGGATGGCAAATATAACTCTAATTTTGGAACTCCTGGCCTGTAAACCTAATGTCTGTGCCAGGCAAACTGTTAGAAGTTACAGCAGAAGATAATTAGTGAATATCTTGTTAAACATAAGCTACTTGGAAAATGACTTCTTAAAAGTGAAATCCTTTACAGCCTTTGGTAGTTTTTTTCAGAAAGCCAACAAGCTTGTGGGTAGGGATGATCTGATTGATTTAGCCTTGGCTTTCCAAAAAACTTTGACAAAATCCTTCACCTAAAGCTTATAAGGCAATTAAATGGTTGTGACGTACATAAGAAGGAATGAATGATTTGGATAAGAAATAAATTGAAAAATGGGGGCCAGAGATTATGAGAAAGTAGTGATTTCTTACATTGGAGGAAGGTCACTGGCAGTTGGAGGGCTCTGTGCTAGGATGTGTATGTCCATAGAGCACCTGGAAAAGTAGGTTAGTAGTGAGATGACAAGATCTGATGATTCTAAGAAGTTTTTCAGGGTAGGTAGAATGAAGACTGAAACCAAAGAATTGCAGAAGGACATTAGGAAACAATGTGAATAGGCAATAAAATGGCAGATTAAATTTCATGTAAGGTACACAATAAGTATCCTGTCTTTAGAGACACTACTGGTCACTGTCACTAGAGGGTGACACCTGAAAATTTTAGTAAGAAGTGGTTCTTCCCACAATGTTTGTTTACCTATTCAACAACTTCCCAGAAGATGTCGTAGAGATGTGAAACTTTATGTGGGCTCAAGAGAGTGACTGTACAAACTCTTGGAATGAGAGATCATTGGGGGTTACTATATAGACAAACTGCAATATGCTAAGGAAATGCGAACCAAATCTGGTCAGAGGAGATGAAGGAATAATAGGGTAAAGCATTATATAGTTTTGCTCTGCTCTTACTCTTCCCTAGATACCTGCTTATGGCTACTATTGGAGGCAGAATACATTAGATAAATCGCTCAGTCTGATCCAGAAGGGTTGTTCTTTTGATATCATTTTGGCTTTTGGAAGATACTTAGAAAACTTCAATAGAATAACTCAAGACAGCTTTCTCTTGTGCTGCTCTTTTGGCTCAGGATAAACAGGCTATAACGCACTTCAGTGCCATACGCTCCCATGCTTGCCATATTAGCAGACACTTGCACAGACGTTAAGTGGCTGGCACAGAATTTCCTGTGTCAAATTTATGCCACTTGGGATGCCTCAGTCTTGGAAAATGCTCGTGGTCTTTGTTCCAAACAGCACTAGCATTACCAAGGGGACAGATGTGTGGTCTTGTTCATAAGCCTCTTGTGTTAAAATTCCTTTTCTTTCCTCCCACCAACTTTCAGAAAAAAAAAAAAAAAAAAAAGTCTTGTTGGCAATAACTAGAATACCTGTAAATTAGGAAAAACAAGAAATAGTAGCTGTTTGTTTTCTGAGGAAGTATGGGATTCCCAGTTAGGCTTTCTGTGTAAGAGCAGCTGTTTTCTGTCTTAATTCTGGAGTATCTATTACACTTAATAAAGTAGAACAAAGTATATTATTTTTCATTGTGCTTACTTAAGCTTGAAAGCTAGAACTAGATTACCTTTTTTATACCACTTGAGCTAGCAAAGTACCCTGTAGTTGATTATTATTCAGGTCTAATTCGCATCTTTCAGATCAGTTGCACATTTTCACTCTTTATAAATTATTTCACAAGGAGAATGAGATCAAGTTTGAAACAGAATTTCTTATAACCACATAATAATTTATCAGTCTTATTGACATGCATTTTGCAAAACAATAGTATTGTACACAGCTTTTGTATGAGCAAATAGAATTACTGTTAACATCTTTTTTTAAGGTTCTTGTCACACACTTTCCCCTCAGTCAAACACTGTTAGCTCACTAATCAATCTGCTTGTCAAAAATGCTCTTCTTTGGCAGAAGAGACTGAGAAGTTTGACAAAGCACATTAAGTTGGTGATGTTGATTAATGCTTTTCAGTTAGTAGCATTTTGTTGAACACTATAAATTAAGGATTTTGATGACAGTTGGCTTTTCATAAATTACATACAAGAGGCGCTTATCGTTGCAGCGAAGCAATTTATTTTTCCTCTCTAAGAGTTCTCATGACTCTTTCCTTCATGTGAGTTTCTTTTTTTCTTTTTTTTTTTTTCCGTTAAAGTGTAAAAGGCACAATTTGAGGTCCATAAATCTCTTTGGCAAAAAAGAAAATGAAAGGAAAAAAGAGGGCACAGAAGTTTGATTCTGAAGGTGTCTGGGTATTCTTGAATTTCATCAAAGAACTAGTCGGGAGAAAACTGAAGTTCCAAGAGATGTAGGCCTTTTTGGTATTTTTGTATATCCCAAATGTTTATCACTTCCCTGAGCAATTTTGGAATGTGAAGAACTAACATACAGGCAATGGTCCACAGGAGTTTCTTTAAAGATTATTCCATTAAATGTAGGAGTTTTTCTTGCCTTTGACTGCATTCCCTTCAGTGTGCTCTTTGGCATTATTGATAGAAAATACATCCCTAGTGTTCATAAAAATAAATTGCCTCTAGAAATGCCTTGCCTACAAAAAGCACAAGACTTCCAGGATGTTTTCAGCACATATTTAAGCAGACCTTGTCCAGGATGTGCTTTATAAAGCATTTAGATATTTATGACCTTTCAGATAGTTCTTTTTCAGCAAGAGTGAAGGACAATGCATTTTCTTGACAAACATGATAGCTTAACTTAAATGCTAAACTGGGAAACTGGAAATCCTGAATGCTGATTCTCTGAGTTTTCCCATCTTAGACTACATAGGAACAAAGAAATCTGTACTTGGGGAAGGAATCATGACTGAAAACTTGGAAAAACACAGGCACAAAGTGTGTACAATACAGACTTTTCACTAAGTAAAAAATGTAATACCATTTCCCATTTCTAACGAGAAGTATTCCAGAGGTCACCATCAGTTCCTTGACTCACTACACCTCACCCATCCAACATCACCACTTGCAGTTAAATAACTTAAAATAATCCAATAGTGCAGAGTTGCATCCAGTACTAACAGTTACTTCTCTCAGGTCACTTGAAGACACTGCCTTCTAACCATCTAACTTAGTGGGGTGGTTTTTTGGTTGGTTTTGTTGGGTTTTTTGTTTGTTTGCTTGGTTGGGTTTTTTTCCCCTACCCTTTGAAATGCTTCTTTCCAAAATCCCAATTTGTGCATACTTATGATGACTCCAAGAGAACTAGATAGGTAGCCTGCACATTAAGCCATGTGGAAGCTTCATTTTCTTTTTAACCAAGCAGAGGAGGTAAATACTGCTTTCCCTCTTGAATTTCTGGGCATTTGTTATGTTTGTTGAACATTGTGATAAATAATCAAAATACACATAATAGTTCTTTGCAAACAGTGTATAAAGTTTTTCTGGCCACAGACTTATCATAAATTTGTTTGAAAAATTGTGTTGCTTTTGTTCACATTTAAGTCAATAGATACCTTAGTCTTTTACACTTTGGGTCTAGGTATGTGTCTATTTACATAACAAGGAGATATTTTGGAGACTAAAAAGAAAAACATCTGTTGGAAGCACTTATACTGAAAGTACAACTATGTCCTGAAAACCATGGAAAGAAAAAAAGAAATTAAAGACATTGCTAACAATCTGAACTCCATGCAGAATGGTTCATAGAAATAAACCTAGTCTGGCAGATTTAATTCCATGAATAAGACTGGTATTCAGGGTGCAAATTCCTATACATGTGAATGCAATTGTTAATGAAAGTGTAGTTTAATATAAAGATGATCTTTGATTCACTAATGATTTTGCAGAAAAAGTTTTACGGTTGTGGAGGGTTGACCTGGGCTGGCTGCCAGATGCCCACTCAGATGTTCTGTCACTCCTTCTCATCAACAAGACGGGGGGAAAATTGAGGTGAAATAGCTGGTGGGAAGAAGACAAGGACATGACCAATTACCATCATAGGCAAAACAGATTCAACCTGGGGAAAATGTGTTTAATTTATTTCTAATTAAAATAGATTCAGATAGGGAGAAACAAAGGCAAAAATTAAAACCCTTTCCCTCCATCCCCCCTTCTTCCCAGGCTCAAATTCACTCCTTCATTCCTGACTCTTCTACCACCTTCTCCCTGATGAACCATGCAGGGGGAGATGCAGAACGGGGGCATTGTGGTCAGTCTTTATAGCAGTTCCTCTCTGCTGCTCCTTCCTCTTCACACTGTTCCCCTGCTCTGGCATGGGCTTTCATGGGCCACAGTCCTTCAGGATAAACCTGAAGTGTGGGTCTTTGTCACAAGCCCATTCCAGCGTGGGCTCTTCACAGGCCACAGTCCCTTCAGGGAATAGCCACCTGGATATTTCACCAGCTCTGGTATGGAGTTCTCCATGGGCTGCAGTGTGCATATCTACTCAAGCATGGGTCCTCTCCACCAGCTGCTGCGAAATGCCTTCTCCATGGGCTGCTGGTAAATATCTTCTCTGGTGCCTGGAGCGCCTTCTTCCCCTTCTTCCCCAACCTTGGTGTTTTCTCACACTTTCTTCCCCTCACTCTTCTCTCTGTTCTCTGGCAATTTTTTTTTTTCTTAAGTATGTTTTCCCAGAGGTGCCACCAGCTTCATAAATGGGCTTGTGTGTGACATCCACTGGGTTTGTTGTGGAACTGGTAATGTCTGGCAGAGGCTAACCCCTGTCCTCTTCTCCCACAGACCCCCAGCTGCCAAAGGTAAACCAGCTTCTATGAATTTCAGCTTTATAATATGACTTCCCAGATAAGAATATACAAGCTGAGATTTTAAATTGCTTTTATATTGATCAAATTAAGCAACAATATGCCTATTTTATTTACAGGTCATCAAAACAATGGCTTCTGTATGGCTTCATCTATGGTCATTGCTATGAGCTCTGCTTTAGAACAGAAAACAGGGAATAGCTTATCTAACTGAAAGTACTACAGGAACTTAATTAAGCAGAATGTAACGACTTGAATTGTAATTTAAAAAGAAAATTGGGGCTACCACTCCTAACTAAGCTTTTGTTATGACAAATGGTAAGAGCCTCATTTTTCTAACTCATCTAGATTTTAAGGTATTTTATTCATAAAAGGAGAAAGGAGACAATGGAGAAGAAATGACAGTCAGTTTCCAGTCCTTCCTTAGTTTTACTGAACCTAGCATATCACGGTTTTCCATAAAAGTACTAATGAAGCCAGATACTGCTTTACTTCCAAACAGAGCAGTAGAATTAAAAAAAGCATCTGTAATAATGTCTGAAGCTATTACAGTAATCAGACTTTCTCCTCTTGAATAAGTGTGGTACATTCACTGTAAAACGACCAATGATGTATCTCAAGCAATGTTTTTAATTTCAGTGTTCAGACTCCCAAAAAACCTGCAGGAGATTTAGCATTTCTCATGAAGAAAAATTTGCTGTGTAGATGTTTGTCACTAATTTTTTTTTTTTTTTTTTAGTTGCTTTACCAGTTGTATATTTTGGGATTTATATTCTGTTATGTAGAAATGAAAGATCATTCTTTGCTGTACTTTTTTTAGAAGTAAATTGAATATACTGTTGAGAACAATGCAATGCTTTTACCCCACACAGTTTGTCACCCTAACATTTGGATTTGTTTTCATTCCCAGACTGTAGTGCATCTGGATTCCTTAAACAAAATCTCTCATGTAGAAGCATGCTGACCTTCACTCTGGCTGTAGGCACAAATATTAATAGAAGTAGACAAAGAGGAGTAATTTTATTTTCTTTCCTATTCTCAGTCTATACTTTTTCAACAGCTTAGCATTTGTACAAATGAAAATAGCCAGTACTTGAGGCTGAAGCTTCTCTGATTCTTCAGAGTGGAAACAGCACATATGAGCACAGTGCAAGCTTCTTTCTGCTCACTATGTATGTAAACTATGACACTGAAGATATTGTTCAACTGATAAGTCAGTTAAGTCACTCATTTTCCTGTTGCATCTGTCACCTAGGCTGCTAACTTTTAAAAAACTGTTTTCTCAGAGGAACTGGACAAATACCATTTTCTTACTTCATGTTGAGTATCTTACAGTAATTGTTATGAATCTAGATTAAGCCCAGCTTTTTAGAGGTAAAAAATCTGATTTATTGCCAATGGTTGTATTATCTCCAGTTCACTGGAATTCTGTAATACCCTTCAACTCTCTTTCAAGTGCAGGGTAAAATGAAAGCGAATTAAGAGGAAGTGGTATATGTAATTAAGGCCCCATTGTTAGTACATGTCTCATTACAGAATTAAAATACTAATGTAGATGTCCAAGTCTGAAAATTAGGTTATTAAGCTTTCTACTATTTTTTTTTTTTTTAATTTAGCTACAAAATGGGTTTGGTTTGGGTTTGAGGGTTTTTTTTGTTTGTTTGTTTTGCTTTGTTTTCTTGTTGTTGCTACTTTAACTTTCTAAATGAATTGTTATTTTCCCAATTTGTCCTAAGGGAACACCATTCTTAATTTTTATATCCTGAACATTACAAATTTCTGTAATTTCCTTTGCAGTGCAATATATTACTCTAGTGAAGTAACTTAGTATATTCCTGTAAAGGGTTTTCTTTTATTTTATTTTGTTCTTTTTAGATATCTAGCATTGGGGTGGGGAACCATCCTGAAAGAACTAAATGAATTTGTGATGATACCAAAAATGTTACTAGCATTTGCACACAGCTAAATGGGAATGTAGGCTTTCAAGGTACCTTGGCATGTTGTGAGAAACTGTAGGATCTGTCCACAAGGATGTTTTCTGATGACAGCTGGAAAGTTAAAATTTATGTTATTCCTCAGCTTGACACCTTGGGATCACTAGATTCCACATAACTACTCATTAATCGGGTGTTCTCTACAGGCTCTTTACACCAAAATGTGTTAGGGACAAAGCTAGTTATGTTTTAGCCTTTTCCAGCAGGCCCTCCACTGCACTTTTTTATGAGATCGTGAAACCTGAAAGCAGGATGAGCAAAGAGAGACAGATAATACTGCACAAGAGTTCAAAGATTCAGGAGGAGGTAAAAAGTGTGCACTGAAGTGCCTGAGTTTTATTTGAAATAGAGTAAAAGAGAGGAAACGTAGGTGCAGACCAGGAAAGAAGAGACAGGTAGTTGAGCTCCAGTTAAGAAAGAAGTGGAGGTGGCTAAAAAGGTTTGACTTGAGCATTGTAGAAGACCTTACAGAGTAGCTCAGGGGAACATAGGGGGACATCTGAAACTCAGCTATGATGAAGCTAACCCTGAAGATATTAGTGTTCATGAGTTTGAACTTCTGAGGTTACTCTTTATAGCCATTAGCTTTTAACTCTCAGGCAGTAGCAGTCTTCATGATATGATACCTCTGCCCCTGAGGCAGGCAGGGGTTCTTTCATCTGAGGACTGCTCCTGATGACGTTTCTGAGAGATTTCAGCAGAGTATTAACATAGAAGTAGTGGATATGTTCATCCTGCATTATGGTAAACTTCATCTTAGCAAACACAGAGGCTCCTACCCTGACAATTTGTGTCTAAAAATGGAAATCATAGAAAGAAAACCCAGAGGAACACAGTGCCACTAATGTATTAGATATTTTAAATATGTGCTTCAGTTCCTGACAGGTGGCCTTTGCACACTGTATGCACCAAATAACCCAGCAGCTATCCCTGCAGAACTTAATTTATAATTATAATACTGTTGATTATTTCTGAATCTGTTATGTAATTTCTCTGTAGACCCAGACTCAATAAAAGAAATCCATGCATTTAATTAGTACTCAAAAAATATGCATCAGATACATGTACCAAACCCACGTTTAGTTTACATAAATGTACGAAAATGTGAAAACACACATTTTGCTGAGAGAATACTTATATAATTTTTGACTGGACACATTCTTTGCGTAGAGTTTTTTCCTTTCATTTAAACTGAATTGTCAGATAATTCAGGAACATAAGAATATAATCAGTAATAAAAATAGTTGTTCAAAAGTCGATGCATATTAAGAAATCTTATTATGCTGTGTTCCTAGGGTATCTTAATATGCAAGATGAGATTAGTGGTTCCATTTGCACTGCAATTTTTAATTGTTGAGGTCAGTCTTGTCTTATATGTAGATTTAGTTCCTTTTCATGTTTTTAATTACGGGAAGAATGAATTTTCCCATAACTCAGAAATGGTCCTTTGTAATAGAAGGTAGCCTATAGGTTGAAGAAAATTTTAGATATTCCACCTGTTGTCTTTCCTTCTCTCTTTTCACAAAATATTTACTATTCTAGAAATATTTAACATCACTTATTTCATAGTGACAAAGTTGCAAGCTCTGACGATGTAAGTTTTGAATCCTTCCTTAGCCAAAGGTTGAACTGCACCTGTGACTATGTGCCAATACAGATTATTGACTAATCAAATGTCTCATAGTTGTTTCCCAACTGAATCCAATGAAAGAGTGACCTCCAAGGTAAAGGGAAGGTGAAGGGGGAAATGGCTCTAAGAAACAGCCAAGGGTCTGCCCTAGGGAACACATTCCAGAGAATGCCACAGTCATTAACTTACTAAGAGATCAATCCGGATACTTTAAGTAGTTTAATGAGGCCAAAGGGGTTAGATAACAGAGCTTATTTTAGTATTACCAATCCACTGTAACTACAGGTTTCCCCTGAAAAGCTTTATTGCATAGGAAAAGGCCAACAGGTACATTATAACCCTCTGAAGAAATTATAGTAATAGGAGAAGGAGAAAGATTCATCATGAGTCATTATGGTTGTTAAACCAAATTCTCTCTGAATGCATACATAGACATTTCCATGTTCTCAATGGTCTTTTAAGTTCTTGTTAAATATTAACTTTATTATAAAGCTACAGCAATGATTTAAAAAATGAAGGATTTTTTCCTCTTCATACTTCCATCTCACCTGAAGGTATTTGGAGATGGATTAATATATTTCATGTATTGTCTCTGCCTGATAGTCTCCAACAGTTCAAGCTCTTTTGCACCTGTTAAAAGTATAGTTATTAATGACAGAACACTTCTAATTCCTACAGGTTCTGATTTATTTTAGGCTAATTTTATTTGCAAACACCTGTAAATGCAACACTTTATTAAACTCATTCAGGTTAAATCTCTATCCATCTGTGCAAATCTCCATATCTGGCTTATTTGTGTGCCCCCTTTTTCCTCTGTTTCTGAGCAACATGCTACAAGAGTTGTTATGTTATTGCTTTTGGGAATTGGAGGTATGGAGAAGATATGGAACTTGCCCAAGATTACACAAAAAGGCTATGTTGGAAGAGGGTATAGAATTTATTTTCTCAAGTTTGTTTTTTCTATTTTCTCAGCCTGCATCCTTCTCAGTTGCACCTTTTTAATTTAAAAATATGTATGAATAAAACTTTTTTTTTCTCCTCTCTTCCTTTCCCCCTTTTTGCATATGTTTTTATCTATCCATGGAATCAGAAGTAGTACATTTTAGAGAACTTTTCTGAAGGTTTCTCTTGAAGAAATCTTGTACAGGAGACAAAGGAGGATCTTAAATTTGTTACTAGGTAATGGGAAATTATTTTATGACCTGTATGGTGATATAGATGTGGAATGGTTGTTCTGTGTTACTTTCTGAACTGAGCAGCAGTCAGATAAATCCATGGAATCAGAAGTAGTACATTTTAGAGAACTTTTCTGAAGGTTTCTCTTGAAGAAATCTTGTACAGGAGACAATAGCTCGCACAAGGAGGATCTTAAATTTGTTACTAGGTAATGGGAAATTATTTTATGACCTGTATGGTGATATAGATGTGGAATGGTTGTTCTGTGTTACTTTCTGAACTGAGCAGCAGTCAGATAACTAGCTGTGGTGGAGTGTAAAATCTTAGCAGAACAGTACAGCATTTATTCTCTACATATGAGGGAGATCTAGAGCTTTATGCTTTGTCAAGCAATTATTGCTCTTATTATGTTAAGCAGAGCTGTGTGAAAATAATGAATATTTTTAAAGAAACTATCTGCTTATTTATATTATAGAATAACATTATGAGAATGGAAAAGCTGAGTCAGAGTAGCTTAGACTTGGATGTCAGCTTGGGTTTGTATCTTACTGCATGGTTGCAATACGAATCCTTCCTCTTTACATTTCCCAGTTTATTTGCTTTTTATTTTTTTATATTTGGATGGAGTGGCAAGCTAGATGAGTGTATTGTATTTGCGTGGCAAGGTTTTGGTAGCAGGGGGGCTACAGGCGTGGCTTCTGTGAGAAGCTGCCAGAAGCTTCCCCCACGTCAGACAGAGCCAATGCCAGCTGGCTCCAAGACGGACCTGCCACTGGCGAAGGCCAAGCCCATGAGCGATGGTGGCAGTGCCTCTGGGATAACATATTTAAGAAACGGGAAGAACTGCTGTGCAACAGCAGCCAGGGAGAGGAGTGAGAATGTGTGAAAGGAACAGCCCTGCAGACACCAAGGTCAGAGAAGGAGGGGGAGGAAGTGCTCACATTGCTGGAGCAGAGATTCCCTTGCATCCCATGGTGAAGACCATGGTGAGGCAGGTTGTCCCCCTGCAGTGCATGGAGGACCCCATGCTGGAGCAGGTTGGTGTACCTGCAAAAGGCTGTGATCCCTTGAAAAGCCTGCACTGGAGCAGGCTCCTGTGACCCCATGGAGAGAAGCCCACGCTGGAGCACGTTTGCTGGCAGGACTTGCGACCCCGCGGGGGACCCATGCTGGAGCAGTCTGTTCCCAGAGGGGTTGCAACCTGTGGAATGGACACATGGGAAGGACCCATGCTGGAGCAATTTGTGAAGAACTGTAGCCCATGGGAAGGACTGACATTGGAGAATTTTGTGGAGGAGTGTCTCCTGTGGGAGGGAGGGGAAGACACCAAGAAGGAAGGAGCAGCAGTGACAACGTGTGATGAATTGATCTCAAACCCCATTCCCTGTCCCACTGTGCTGCATGGGGGCAGGAGGTAAAGAAAATTTGGAGTGAAGTTGAGCCTAGGAAGAAGGGAGGTGTGGGGGGAAGGAGTTTTAAGATTTGGTTTTATTTTTCATTACCGTACTCTGATTTGATTGGTAATAAATTAAATTAATTTCCCTGAGCTGAGTCTGGTTTGCCTGTGATGGTAAATGGTGAGTGATCTCTCCCTGTCCTTATTATGACCCATGAGCCTTTGATCACATTTTTCTCCCTCTGTTCAGGTGAGGAGGGAGAGTGATAAAGTGTCTTGGTGGGCACCTGGCATCCAGCCAAGGCCAACCTACCACAATGAGGATGTTCCTCTTCCCCTTTTCTCCATTTAGCTGGATAATGCATCATCCAGATGGTGATATGCATCTTTATCTTCCCACTTGCTGGGAGAGACAGAAGTTTCTGGCTCTGTGCTTGCTGTTTCTGTGTGAAGCCATTGAGCTCTTGGTACAGCATTTCCTCTTTGAACTTGACATTTCCTTGTCCTCCAGGGAAATGCTGTTGGGCTGACCTGGTTCAGCCCATGTACCCGACTGCTGGCTCAGTGCATCCCACGCAGAGTCTTTTACATCATTATCTGGTGAACTGTTAATTCCCCTCGCACTACCAGGTCTGCTGCAAGATTCTCGCATTGATTTATAAAGCCTTCAGTTTGTTAGGCCATGTTATCTCCCTGATGAATCTCTTTCCAGTGTAGCATTGATTATCTGACACTCGGTATTTCGAGTTTTCTCAAAAGTAAGTTGTATTCTCTGGAAACTTTTCTCAAAGCAAACTGGATGGAGTTTTGCTTCAGCCCCTCACATATCCACTACAAAAGAAATTTCTTCCACAGCAGTAAATGTGAAGTGTTTCACTGTTTTGTCAAAAATAACACCTCACGGATAAAGCTAGAGTTGCATATAAAGGTGACAGACTGGCCAAACCTGAGAACCTTATCTTAAATCTGCATGTAAACTTACATAATTCATTAAAGTAGATCTGTTTGTTTTGTTCTCCTTATTGTTTGGTTTTTTCATTTGTTTTAACTTGCAAAGAGTGCTCAGGAATTAAGAAATGGGTATTTCAGAAATACAAATAAAAGTAGTCAAACTGAAATATCCATTAGAAACCTTCTCAAACTGGCGTATGTTATGGACTCAGAATTGTGGAGTTTGACATGGAAAATACCTTCAGTTATTAGCAGACAGCAAAAGTTGTTCATTGTGGGCAATTCTCCAAGTAAGAATTACTATAAAAATAGACATCCGCAGCATCTGTGTAAGCAGAAACAAGGAGTGATGAGGGTTTGTTGAGGAATCACCATAAAATGATTTATAAAATGATATGAAGGTTAAGGGCCAAGAAAGCAGCATACAAAATCACTTTTTCTGTGGATTTTAAGTCCTTACTGGCCACATCAAGGAACAAAGAGATTTCTGAGTGATAATCTTTGTTCAACACTAAATTTGGAATTAGACATGGAGGAGGAGTGACATTGTACAATACTAGTGGCCCCTAATTCAGGATGAAATATTTAAGTTTATTAAACCAGAGCTAAAATTCGGTTCTATTTTGTAGACAGAGAAAAGCTGAGTTTTATACTGCTGCAGTTTAGTTTTCATTGGCATTTCATTGTATGAACTATTATAGGGTTTTTAGCAACTGCAGACATCAAGGTTATTTACAGAAATTGTATTAATGGCTAAGAATCCCTTTCTGTGAATTAGGATGCTGCTACAAGATGACAATACTGAACAGAAAGTTTATAATTTCTGCTGGCTACGAACTCTTTGAGTGTAATACATCTTTTCCACAAACAACTAAAAGGAGCCACAGATAAACATAAATAGACGCACAGACTCATAGAATGGTCTGGGTTGGAAGGGACCTTTAAAGATCACCTGCATGGACACCTGCCATGGACAGGGAAATCTTTCATTAGGCCCCATCTAACCCAGCCTTGAACAATTCCAATGATGGGGCATCCACAACTTCTCTAGGCAACCTTGAAGAAGTTGTAGATGAAGAGAGACGACAAATAGTTCCATGAGGTTATTGCAAGTGCCAGTTATGGTATACTAAAAGAAATTCTTGCATAGGTAAAATTCTTTCAGGTTATTTAGAATTGCTTTTACAAAAGAAAATCCGTTTATTCTTGGTATTCCTGGTGTTGGATACAAAATCTAGTTAAATATATGGTGAGAATAATTAAATTAGTTTTTTATTGCATGTAACTTTGTTGTCCTTAACATTTTCCAAACCAAGTTCTTTCACCTGCCTCTGGTTATTCCTTTCCCTATTATTTTCACTGCTTCAAAGTTCTTCATCTATGTCAGAGGATAAAATTAAAGGACAAATATATTTTTCCAGACATTTCTAAAACAAACAAACAAACACCCCCCCAGCTTCAAAACCCCTTCTGAGTTATGAAGTTTGCATACTTACATGCTCTTACATTGTTTCCTGACTTTGTTTGCTTTTAAAGCCTTTTTTCATTTTCATTTTTTAGTCTTTATCTGCAGGTGTATTAAAAATATGTAGTGCATGCACAGAACTGCACATTCATACACACTGAAAAAGAAAACCCCATGAAAAATGTACCCAACTGGTTAAAACTGTCTTACTGATACATAGGAGTGAAAAGCATAAAATGGCACTGATGCTTATAAATGGTGCTGGGAAAATAAGCTGCAACCTAGCAATAGCCATTTCCTTCAAGGTAACAACCTCCAGTTTCCATGTTGTGATAAAACCAGGATAGCTCATGCTTCTTGTCTGTGAGTGTGCTCTTATTTTGATCATGTCAGTACCACCTTGTTTGAAATTAATTTAATCATATAAAAAAGGCACCTAAATTAAATAATTTAAAAATGTTATATAATTAGAGAGAGATGATTAGGGTTCTCATGGTGAGATACTTATCATTATAGATACCCATCCTCATACCTGCTGTTATAATATATTTTAAAAGCATAATCATGATCCTTTAAAAGTCACCTACTTAATATTTTGCGGCAATCTTATGTGTTATCATCTTTCTTTTATAGAAGTAAACATAAGCAATTTTACTGAATTCTTATGGGAACTCTTGCTGAACATGTGCAATCAACATATTTTTATTTCCTATGTCAGTGTGTTTCACTTTTACAGTTCAAAGAAAGCCTTCTGTGTCTCAGCAGCAGCTTTAGAGAACTTGAGCCAGTATGTATGTGGAAAAATGTAGCTGAATTTTCAAAGTGTACCTTAGAGGAGAAGTGCAATTACGCATTTGAAATACACTACTGAAGTTCTATGAATGTTCCTAATGCTGTATGTTGTGTTCTGTATGTTCTGTGCATCCTCAGGGAGTTTTGAGACTGATAAAAAATATAATGGAGAAAGGAAGTGATAGGAGAACTAATGAACAGGTAATCTTGAGCACAGTATTTTGAGATGATTCCTGAGGTGAGTTGTGAAAGGAAAGTTCAGTTAGGAGAATAAAATCCAGGGCATATATCTAAGGTCTGCAAAACAAGTTATTTTAAAGTATGATAACCATTTTAATTAAAATTGACTTATGCACCCAGCTTTTGCTTACTGCAATATAGACTATGAGGGCTTATTGTATTTTAGAAGCTGAAACCTCGAACTTTATGGATTCTTTGTTTACCTGGGGATAGATAAATTAACATACAAGAAAACATATTCTCCATGTGAGAGATACTAATTTGTAACTTTTTTTCTTTAACCTGAATGGAGCTGATCTGAAAATATTTGCCTTCATGAACAGCAGCACGTAAGTATGGTGAAAGGGCATTCTTGACCAGCAGCACCAGTGAGGTTGGCACAGTCTGAAGAAAAAGTGCTTGCTAATGGACTAATTCTGCAGAGGCAGCAAAGAGCACAAAGCACTTCTTGTTTCTGTGAACTCAACAATATAAAGCAAGAAAGGCTTACTCAGTTTAAATAACACTGCAGTGGGTTAATTAAAAATAGATATGCAATATCCAGCCAATTCCTTCCATCTCATTCTCCCCTAAATTCAAAATAATGTTGAAATAATCAATTTCTTTATATAAACATGTTGATTAAATGGCTTTATATTGCTGCTGGAAGCTAACTGATATGAATGAGGAGTTAAGAATAATGATGTGTTAATGATGAAGAATTTCGACAATCGCTTCAGTGCTGATCTCTGCTTAGAGATCTTTTTACAAATAAGATACCTTTATGCTGTGAGTTTTGAAGAATATGAAAAGCAAAGAGAGACTTAAGGTGCCTCCATTTTTGGTACCTCTCTTGAAACTTATTTTTCAAAAATAAGAAGAAAAGGACATTTCAGAAATCTTTGACCATACTACCTCTCAAAACTCAAGAAGGAATGACTTTCTCCTCGCCCCCTCCATAATCATTGCTAAGTTTTAAAATGCCTGATAAATTCTAATTCTGCCCTTTGGAATATCTATTCACTATAACTGGTTCCTGAGCCTGCAGAGCTGCAAACAAGCCTGTTCAGATTTGTACACAAGAATGACATTTGGCCCGATGTGTTCAAACTTTTGAAGGGAATTAGATGCAGGACTCTACATCAGGTTATCATCCTCTCAGGAAAAAAATCTCTGATATGCCACAATGATTGATAAAACACCCCTCTGAGGTGCCTAAGAATCAATGTCATTGATTCTTAATGGAAAAGAACATAAAAATATCCAGGAAAAAGGACTACTAGGACAAAATATTAAAAATTATGTGTGCATCACTTATAGAAAATGTGTGTAAAAGATGGTTCACAGAAGGAGAACAACTTAATAGAGAAGCAGCTTTCTTGTAGCCTAAAATCAGATAGCCTCATTGGTGGACAAGGGTATTTGGTAGCCCAGCAGCCCTACCACAACTTTTTTCTAGAATTCTTCTTAGTCTCCAAGGATGATAGCTGTTTTTCTGATCTGTTTTGCAGACTGTTTCTCACAAAGAAGGGCAAAAAATGTGTGCTTTTAATGCAGCAGGCTGAACCTGCCTGGTTTATGGCAATCTGGAGTGTTTCCTTCATCTGAGAAAAGTGTGAGCTGAATATTATCTGCCTTTTTGCAGTGCACTCAATTCACTACTTGAAAGGCAGGAGTTGGCAGTCTGATTCTTTCCTACCGTATTAGGATTATTTTCCTCAGACCGAAATCAAGCTGCCAGTTCTAGAGAGACTTTTCTCACAGCAGGTAATGCCAATAAAAGAAGTACTGGGAAGTGACAGGAATAGCAGGTATGCCAGATCAGCCACATCATCATCAGAGGGTTGATGCTTTTCGGCTTTTGTCGCACTCTCCTTTATCTGACCTCTGATGTCAGAGGAGGTGGCTGGCGTCTCTGCCTCACTAATCATCTTTGACGTGTGGCTGGCAATGGCAAATTTACTCAGAAGGATGTGCCTGCTGTGTTCTAGGTTGGCCTTCACTCATGGGAGGGGAACAAGCGCTGTATATTTAAAATTTGGGATCTAAAAACATAATGAGTGCTTCATGTACTGCTCTGCTTTCTAATTCTGTTTCACACAGGAGTCCTTTGTTCTTCAGACCAATAAGTTGCCCACTCAAAGTACCACAGTAAGTCATAAATTCTTCAGGCTGCTCTGGTAACTGATACTTTTTCCTTTGTCAAGATAAACAAAACAGATGAGTTCATTCAGAAAGCAGCATCATTTTGGAGTATCCTAAAGTTAAGAAATTTTAATTTCCTTCCTACAAAAAGATTTGCATTTAGAGTGCTGAGATGAAATCTGGAACCCTTTGAAATCAATGTATTCCCCATGAATTTTAACACGGAGAGGAATTTGTTGCTAATCTTTCTTCCTTCAACTACTCCTGTTCTGAGGAGTTGTATGATTTTGAATGACACACCTACCCAGAGGACCAAGGCAAAGATTTGTATACGTGCTTCTTTCTTTGTATTCATGGTGACTTAGACAGTCCCCTTCAGCTAAAGTTTAGAATGGAGAAACGTGTGATTTTTATGGATCATCTAGTGAATTTAGTCAAAAGTGTCTCTGTGTTTGTGCCCTGTGGGAGAAGCTTTTAATAAGCCTTAATAAATCATGTGCATGCATCTTCACTCTTGCCTTCTAAGACTAAAGAGAGCTGTTTCTTAACTCCCTTTCTGCTAGTGAATCACAGCAAGGATTTGAAGTGGTGAGGGGTTTTCTTTATTCTGCATGATATAATCATTGAATTCCTTGATTAGTATATATTCATTTTATCAATGAACACATCTCTGAATTTCAGTTCTGTGTTTCCATTGAGGAAATTGTAAGAGAAAAGGTGAAGTGTTTCAGTAATGATGGTAGTCAAGTGAAACAATGCTTTCCAGGTTGAGTGTCAAACACAGAAATATTTGCTTTAACAACATGTTTAAATTTTTGAATGTTTTGTTTATGTGCATTCATTTCCAAAAGTGTGAACATACATTGGCAGATGCCTAGTCTTTCTAAGCCCAGTTATAAGTTTGGTCGGAAATTTATGTACAAAAAATTATTCAGCAGCTGCTTGGTTGCAGAAGAAAGGGATGCTTCCATTGCTGCCTGCTGCCTCAGAGGCTGAATTGACTACTTTTTTTCAGCTGGCTACCTGGCTTGGAAGAGAGTCAGCTAATTTGGAATCTTTTCATGGTGCAGACTTTTTAAAGTGTACATCCTCCTTTCCAACTAAAATTATGCAGGCTGAATCACTGGCGCTTCTTAGAACAATAAAAGTTGCTAGTGCCACCTGCAGTTTTGATTAAAAGAGAAAAAAGATGTTTGCTGGTTTGTGTGATATCAAAGAAGGATTTAATGGGGATAAGTTTAACTGGCAGTATTGCATTTTTGTATTCACTATCTCCAGTTAAAACACAAATGATATGTACATCTGTTGGTTAGAATCCAAAAGATTTTTTTTTAACAGGTTTTGGGTAAAATGGCCTAAAACTATCACAGTTATATGAAGACTAAGGGGTGGGTGGGAATTCAACATAACAAATCACTGTGCTTCATTGTCACTTCTAATGCCTCATAATGAACTATGGCTTCTTCTTGTTCTCTTTTGGTGTTCATGGTTCTTAAAATTGTGAGTTAAATGGGTCTATGGTAGGTTGACAGTTGAGCACGGCTCACTGTCTTTTCCAGAGGATAAATACAGGAGAAGTGCGTGTGGGTGTTATGCAGAGATATTCAAGCTCATTCCTAACAAACTACCTGGAATCTTAGAGGAAAGCCATGCTTGTTCACTGCCCTGCCTGAACTGAATTGTCCTGCAGGAGTGGTGCTGTTTCTGGCGTGGACTACTGTACTATTGAAGAAATATACTCCATCTTTGTTTTCATCAGTCTAAATTTCTAGACGTTCAAGTGGCTGAATAACCTACTGCCACTGAGCTTCTTTAACCCCTACTTTACACTGAAATTAAGGCATTTTTTCCCAAAACTAGATCTTGCCTAGAGAAGTCAATCTAAGAGGTATCTTGTATCACATCTGGCCTCTTACTAGCTTTGAAAGCTAATAACCAGCTGATTAGAGGGCTCTCCGTTGACCTAATTTAGACATTTTCTATTTTGACTTGGTCCCAAACTCTTAAGATGTTGCCGATTGAGTCTTTCTCAGTCTGTCTGGCTGAAAATCTTTTACTTTATATTAATAATCGTACACAGACTAAAAACCACAAAAATTATTGCAGAGCTTTATATTTAAAAATTCATTTGTGCAAGAAAGATCACTTATATATACACGTGAACCAAGTTCAGTGGGAATTCTCCCTGCAGAAATGCCTGGTAGTTTTGTTGCTGTGGTACTCTCCTGGGACATAAAAAAGCTGAGATCAAATGCTGTTTCTCATCAAGCAGAAAGAGGGCACTCAGCATGGTCATCTCCAAGGGGAGTGCTCTGTTCTCTCTTGTCTGGTTCATGGGGCAGGTATCTGCATTTCTGTGACTTTTCTGGTGTAATATTAATACCTTTTCTTTGTTTGGGGGGACACACACACATGGGGGATGGACAGTATGAGTGGGATGCTCAGGCAAAGACCAAACACTTGCAGGCATTTCTTTTTTAGCTAGCCCAAGTAGTTCCTTGCCAGCTCACTGACATCTGTGAAGCCTGTGAGTGTTTCCGTGGGGAGCTATGAGTCTAACTTCAGGCTGTAAATGTTGGCTGGTGATAGAGACCCTTTGTGGATCTACTCTTTAGTATTTGTCTTTAGTTCCCAGGAGCAAAATGGAGGAAAACAGCACTTTTCTGTTCTAGGACTGTTGTGAAAATAAATACATTAAAGCTTGTGTGGTATCCAGATATTAATGTAGTTAGGTTAATGGTTGGACTTGATGATCTTAAAGGTCTTTTTCAACCTAAACCATTCTACGATTCTATAATTCTATACACATCTAAATAAAGTAAGAGTGAGTCACCAGCTATGAATCCTGTATGACTGTTATTTAGTTTTATGCGTTCATGCTAACCAGCCAGAGGAGAGTCCAAACCACTAATTTGCCATGAGGGAATTCTACATCTCTGAATGAAACAGATTCTTTAGCCAGTGTAGGTGGGGATTTTTCCTAATGATAACTCATTAAGACACAAGGAAAGCACAATTATTTTGTGCTGTAAAAAGATACAAGTGACTGTGAAAATCCTACCACAAAATTAATGGCAAAGGCAAATTATTACAACTTTATGTGACCATTTCCATTAACTTCAGGTAATGCATTTTTTAGCCCATAATAATCTTCAGTATGTTGAACGAATTCAACACTTTCCCCTCAATTTGAGGGACCATGTCCTGTTTCTTAAATTTCTCTTCTGATGAAACATGTTGTCAATAAAATCTGCTTTCCCTCCTTGCACAGCTAATTCTATTGACTTCAGTAGGTCAGTTTGTATGAATCAGGCAACAGACTTTGTATCATATCTGTTGCTTAGATACTAAGAGAGAAATATTGCCTTATTTCCACACACATAATTCTTCATCAGAAGTGGATATATTTTCTTTTTATTAATGGTATAAATATACAGAACAGATTTCAGGGGATGACTGGAGTTTGAAAGTAAGGGAAAAAGCAGAGAGGAAGGAGTAGACATGTTCATAATTTTAGATAATGTGGTCATAACAGTGATTTCACTTATACCCTTATTAAATTATAGCATTATCAATTTTAATAAAATGGTTCATGATTTACCTTGTATAATTTGTGTGTGTTTGAGTGGGAGGAGGTGGTCAGAGACCTACATAAAGCTCAGCTTTCATCCTAGCATTGCTCGACATTGTCAGTTTAAGCTCTGTCACCCAGTGATTGCCTCAACCTGTCTCACCCAGGAAGTCCATGAATGTCTGTGCCCCAGGCAGATGAAGAAGTTCCCCATACCCAGTGTTTTCTCGAACACTGAATTTATAGAGATCAGATCACACATGGTAATTTTCAGTTGTCTTTCAAGTATTTCTTAATTTAAAAAATTACTTGGTTTTATGCATCCAAGGACTCCAGAATCCATTTATAATAAGGAAGTCCTATCATGCCACTTCATCACTGACATAGTGAACTTACATTTGCCACTGTTCCCCGATATACTTCTGTTCTCCTTAAGGAGAATAAAATATTGCAAAAAAGCAGAAAGAAAGTGCAATTCCTTATACACAGGGGTTTGTTTACCTTATTCATTTCAGTAATTTATGAAGCAGGTTTTGACATTAGCTGTTTTTTTTCTTTGAAGACATGGAAACACACTTTGTTAAAACCATCCCGCCCATAGTCTCATCTAGCATGCTGCTTGTTTAAATACCTATGATGGTAAAACTTTGCTGCTTTCTCCAGAGTGCTTAAAAATGAGTAGAAACTCTAATGTTAATGAAAATGGTTAAAGTAATGTCACTGGAAATAAATTATGCGTAGTCATCATTGTGAGGGATGGACTGGCTGGACATTTGTCTCAAAGCTTGCCCACATGAAGCTAACAGGACCCTGCAGGACATTGTGCAAGCTGCCCCCCCCTCCCCGCCCCAGCCACAGGGACGGTGGCGAGGCCCTGGTGACGCCCTGTCAGGTGCCAGCATCCAGCTGGGGGCCTGTGCACATGGTTGGCGTGTGAGACCCTGGGCATGGGAGGGGGGCTCGGACAGGAGACGGGCGCCATTGCCCTGGGCAAGCATGGCACATGCGTGAAGCTGTTGCCGAGGGCCAGCGCGAAGTTGTTGCCGAGGGCAACCTGCATAGGCATGTGCCTTAGGCACACAGACTATAAAAGGCCGCTGTCTCAGACCCCGTGTGCAATCACCGACCCCGTGGGAGCCCACCAAAAGTCTTGCGGCATCAGCGACCTCGTGGGAGACATTCGAAAACTGTGCAATTACTGAGGACCCTGTGAGACCTCCAGACACCCTGCGCTATGACCCGGGATCCCACATGTGTGATCACCCACCACTGAAGAAGCACGGACTCCTGGGATGCCGCAGGTGATTGTCTGTGGTCTTCTATCCAGACCTCTCTCAATTTCCCATCTTTCCTTCCTTCTTTCCCTGTCTCTGCTTTCTCTCTTCCCTCCCCGGAGTTAAAAACCAGGCGGACTTAAGACATCTGACCTCATTAGCATCTTAATCTCACACAAAGGGATCAAACCTGAAATGAGAGGTTGGTCCAGCCGCCCCTGGCCTCCCAGCCTCGTCTGAGGCCAGCTAGAAAGCAAGGGGGCCTTCCTCTCACCCCAAAAAATTGGATCCTAAAAGTTGTCTAATTAAACTGGGGAGCATGAGGCCTAATAGTCCTAGACTAGTTCAAGTATCAAGTGGATTGGAGGATGGAGAGGTGTGTGTAATAAGTGGTACATAAAATCCTGTTATTAATTGCTAAAATGTCTTTGTTGGTTGAACACTGTAAAAAGACTTTGTGTGCCATGATTTTTCCATCTTTTTCATCTTTTAAAGAGACTGGTACCTCACAAAAAACAGTTTACCCTCTTCTTCATGTATCTAGATCACTATCGCCTCATTAGAGGAGACGTTCTCCGTCCTCTCTCTCCATTGGTATTCCGCTCTTCTGTATGTTTTTTCTAAGCATAGGGAAAAATCATAGGAGGTCTTCTGAGAAAACTGGATAAAGAAATTAGAAATATACATTAAAATAAATGTTAACCTGAGAAAAGAGAAAAGAACCAGCAGAGAACAGCATTATAATCAAAATCCAGGAACACATCCAGCTGAAGGCAGCTGACAGATAAAGATTAATGGACAGAGTCTGAGATTAAAATAGTTTGTTTGAAACTTTAAACAATTTTTTTAGGCTAGAATGCAAAGATCAAATCCAAGAAAATCAAGAGAGTTGCCTGCAAAGAACTGTGGTCAGTGTAAAGAAGTAGAACTTCACATTTGCTTTAAAAGAGATTGAAGCATGTTAGATCTCTGGGACCTACATAATAGCCATATAAGAAATTCACGTGTATAAAGGAGCAGATTCTATGTAGTCATTTGTCGAAAGCAAGCAGATACTTGTTCTTAAATACGATTTATTGGTCTAGACCATCTTGAATGAGTTTACTGCATATTTACTCACAGGTGCAAATTATATGTGAATACAGTTCGTTTTGAGTTCAACAGACCAATTTTGCTCATTTCAGTTTCAAATGTCATCTGCTTCCAGCTGTAACTTGTGAAATAAGGCGTGTTGCAAGACAGAAATACCAAGGAAAGAAAGAAACATGAGGATAGCTACAGATCCCAGAAAGTCTGTTCAAATAATCTGGGCGTACAATAAATTAGGCAAGGTTTAATGAGAAAATGAAAGTCTTTATTATATATCAGATGTGAAATTTTAGGGTCTTAGAAGAAATTGAAGGTCTAAAAATTTTAGATTTTAGTGTATTATAGTGGAACTTCCCTGAACAAAGTATAAACAGAAAATCAACAACAACCTGTATACAATAGAGCTCAATAAAGTACGCATGCATGATAAGCATAATTTTCATAAAAAATAAACCAGTAAAACAGCCTCTTAGAAGCAGCTCTAACATTTAATACAGGAAACCTAATATGAACAAATGTATATGAATGCAAACATATGTGCTTGGGTACTTATCACCATGCAGTTAATATATGCTCATGTACGTCCTAAGGATTTGTTCCACCCAGAATTTTTCTTTCAGCCTCACTAATGATGTAACAATATAATACAAATAATATTCTTCCTTCCTGCCTTACTCTCTCTAACATTTTTATGTTGTTTTCTGATTTTGCTCTGTTGGAGAATGAATAGTGTTTAGGGAATGGACCTGATCCAGTGGTTTAGACCCTGCTCCAATGAATATGTTATTATACAATTTAATTTTAAAATGATTCCTTTTTCTTTTTACCTTTAGGTATACCTTTCAATTCTGAACCAGTGTCTGGGCCCTAGAGCTCTTTTTTAACAGCATAGATTTTTGTTGATTTAGAGGTCTCATCTCTCTCTCAGTTGCTTTCTATACAGTTTAAATGTCATATTTAAAGGAAGTTCCTCGGTGTAGGGAGCCCTGGTCATGAGTTGGTTATGCTTTTAAAGAGCTGACTTGTGCTAGATCAGACACGGGACTTCATTGGCCAAAGAAGTCCCACAGAGCATCCTACCATATGCTTGATCACTCACAATTCTCCTCTTCTGCCCCAAAGACTCTGTTGCCAGGCTCCTTTATGTGTGCATAGCCCATTTCTCCCTGTGTGCCAAACCACTTCACTGATTTATCCATGTGTGCCTTTGTATATTTACTCATTTACATTTAATGTGGCAAAACAGACTACATATTGTCTTGATTGCGGGGACAGTGATATTGTCCATTGCCTTAAGTGGTACATACAACTCCACCAATATGCTGCTGTACTAACCGCTTCTTCAGAAGCTCTGTGTAGCAGAATGACTTTATGAAAGAGCATAAACAAGCTGTATTAGCATTGCCTTCCTTCTGCTGATCTTGCTGCCTTCAACTCCTCTTCCCAGCCCTCTCAAACAATTTGAGATGCAAGATCCATTGTTGGTAGGGAGCCCATTCAAGAATGAGCAGCGTAATAAAAACATTGCATTAATAGACTTGGAATCTTTTTTGAAGCAAAAATTATCTAAGTAAACTAAAGGCAAAAATTGTGACTGAATGTCAGCTTTTGAGAAAATGACAAGTGATTCTGGTAATCCAATACTCTTCATTCAGAAGAGCTGCTACATGGTCCAAGTGATTTCCCTGAACAGCAGGCTAATGGCTGTTCAGCACTCTTTCTGTTTCTAGTCACAAATTTCATGGTGGACCTATGGAATAAAAATATACATAAATTTTTGGGGCATATGTGTGTATGTTTATTTTGCTGGAAACATTTCTTTGAAAAACGTCTTATCTAGAACTGAACTTGAAGAAATATTTAAGATATTGACGACTATTCCTTCCTTCTTTCCTTTTATTACAGAAATGTAAAATTACAGGGACAGGTAGTAGTAAAGCTATAATGTTACAATGTTTTCATTTGGACTATTTCTATCCTCATCAAGCTGTAGAAAAATCTAGTATTATTTCTACTATTGCACTTTTGCAAAACTCAAAAAACTCAGATGTCTTGAAAGCCCAGGAGTGGAAGAATTTATGTGTGTTTCTTGAGCATTGTCATGGTCTAAGTAGCACCTTCTTCCTTACTTGCTTTGAGTTACATTTACAACAGAACAGTGAGATACGCAGTCTTAATTCAAACTGATTTACACTGAAATTGTGATAAGCCAGTGCTTTCCAGCATAAGGAACAAAGGTTTCAGTTTTAAAATTATTTTTTCAGGAAAGATTCCAGAATTAATTTGGATGTAGTGATAATATATCTAATTAGAAAGTTCTAAACTGATCCCAACATGATGAAATAAGTACTGATTTTATACTGCGAGTAAAAATTATGTTAAGGAATAATTTATTTTTTATTTGAGAGTATACTGCTGTCTTCAGGACACAAAGTACATGTTTTCACCATTGGGCTTTGTGGATTATACTGTCCTTGGTAGCAGCTCAATTTATTGGTATTAAATCATGCAAACAGGAGAAAGCTTTTTGTTCCTTAAAGGAAATAGAAAACTATTGAATAAATAGCAAAATGATTCCTCAGCTGAATTCAAAATATTGAGCTTATGTAAAAAATTATCACATGAAAAAAATCTTTAATGCTGCATAAAAGATTTCATACAAAACCATTCTGCATTGTACTGAATCATCAATAGAAATGCTTTCTTTGTTTTCAGTAGATGGGGAATGTTGTGAATAATAATAATTTATGTAAAAGATGTAATACTCCTATTTCAGTATGACAAAAGAAAAAGGAATACATTTTAATAAGACTGTGACTCAGAAGGGAATCTGCTATAGAGAGGTGCAAGAACAAAAAAAAAAAAAACCAAACAAAAAAAAGGTAAACTTCTTTCCTTTTCAGTAGTCAGTCTGTGTAGACAGTGATGTTCATTTGTATGAAGTATTTTTGTTATAATCACATATTTTATGCTAACAGTTTAGATAAATCTCACTAGGAATTTAATATAAACAGGAACAAAAGGGAATGTGCCTAGGCTGAGGACATGTTAGTTTCATAGATGGCAGAATTCCTTTGGAAGTATTAAACTTCAGCTGGGTGGCTGTTAGGTCTGCCTGGAAACTTCCTGGCAGTGTCTCCTTTACTGTAGGGCATCCCAGGCACCACATGAAGCAGTGACCCAGGGATCCTGAACCCCTGTGATTGGAAGAAGGAAGCTTGGTGACACCCAGGTTTAGGTGACTTTGTTCATTTTCTTTGTTTGAGTTGAATCGCAAGTATGAGTACAGTCTAGTTTGATTTTCTGGGAAAAAAAAAAAAAATTAGGTTTATATTAAGTCACTAAACAAAGGAGTGAATGAAAAGAAGATATTACAGTGTTATGACCTCTGACTATGATCTGAGCAAGGAAACACGAATAGTTACTTGTGATGAACAGTAGACAATACTCTCGTATCAGTATCAACACTGAATTGCAGGTGGCAAGAGGGTGGCTGGGGTAGAACCTATTAGGTCTCTGGCTTATTAATTTTAGAACTGGATGAAACTGTACACCTGAAATACTTTACACAAGCTGTCTTTTTTGCTTCCTATTTACTGAGTGAATGAGTTGTTCTGGTTCTGTAGGACCTCAACCTGCACTTTGGGGATTTTGAGCTTATCTGCACTCAGAGTGTAGAGTACTACAGGAATATAGAGTATAAGAGTACTAAGGAATTATTTAATCAAGATACATTTACTACTGTTTCTGAGTTTATATTACATTACATTTTTGGATGTCTTAATATACATGTTTTTTTGCCATTTTCATCTACACATTAATTAGCAAATTCCATGCTGATTAACTTCTCAGAGCTATTGACCTCTTATATCTAGCACACACATTTGAAGGATAGCTGTTAGAGGAAGTAATTACAGCCAGTGTTTATAAGACATTGCAGTTGTGTAAAAAAAAAGATAGTTACAGTTTGTTTACCAAACTGAAAAATCAGGAAGAAATAGTTCATGTTAAAAAAAAAAAATTTAGACTTGATTTCAAGTAGGGCAAACCAAAATTTTCAAGTCAAATTAAATTATTTTATTTTACTGGGTAAGAAGTCTTTTAACTTCAAATTATTTTTTCCTTATATTATCAGAAAATATTATCAGAATGCTTTTTTAAAAATAAGGAAATATTTTCTTTAAATACCACCGAAGTCTACTCTTGTTGTATAGTGGACATTACTACCCAGGCTGTTCCAGATTTGAAAAACATTTCAGTCAGTTGAAACTGAGGGGGGAAGGATTTTTGACTGAAAAATTTCATACTGAGGTTAGTGATGAATATACTTAGCTTTAAGACTGTGAAGTTCCCTCTATCCTCAGTGCTGACACAGTTTATGGTGTAACTGTGTTTCAGTCAGCCCATAGGAGCTATTGGTAGTTGCAAAGGCTGTCTTGGAAAGAGACATGGATAGTAAAGCAGTGACTTACAAATTTTAGCATGTTCAGAAAATTTTTGCATGCTAATCTTAGTTTTTAACAAACAATCTAATTTACTTGCTGAAAGTGGGGATGGCTCACATTAATTTGTCTTTCTTTTAGCCAAAAATACACAACGGCACTAATCAACAGCACTATGATGATTTACATCATCAACGTTATGGTAGGATCAGTAGAAGGAAGGGGAAAAATGAAAGAAATCAAAAGCAATTTTAAATCATCAGAGCAGAAAAAATAATCTTCTAATAGGACTATAAAGACAGTTCCCATTATTATTATTATGACAAATCAGTAAAGTTGATGCACTGATGATTTAATCTGTGTGTTTCTGCATTCTAGGTTGCACATCATCTTCTCTCTTCTGATGTCTGCATCAAGAAATAAGATATTATCTCTTATTCCTCTGCCATAACCCTACTGAATGCTTAAAAAGCATTAAGGTCTTGATTCAACAAAGCACCATCAGCATATTTTGCTTCAAGCATGCAAAGTCATTCACTGACTCTGGCGTGGACTTGCTTAAGACAAGGCAGAAGCTTAGATATTTTACTGAAACAGAGCTTGCTTATGTTGATGAGGTGCAGCACTAATCTACCCAGAAAACTGGATGGAAATTCATGTTCATCAGGGAGATGCAAACAATCCTTTTCACAGAAGCTATTCCAGAGCCATCACTGGTGTTTTTACTGGTTTCTGGACAGGATGAGGTTAGAGAAGAATATGCCATATATCATATGTTTATATGATATAGAAAGTGTCTGGGGATTGACTGTGACACCTTTTTACCTACTGAAATAATAATATTTGTGTAATTTTGGATAATTTTACAAGGGCTACTTATTGCTCATAAGAAACAACTTGGATCCCCTCCTTTTCTACTATTTTACAACATTTCTTTAGTATGCTGTAATGTGTTTAAGTGTTATACTGTGCTTATATGCTTTGGTATTTATTTGAAATACTCTTCATGTACATAAAATTAAATGAATAGGAAGCAAGGGCAAAATCTTGGCCCACATTCTGGCTTCAGCTCTTCTTTTTATTATAGAACTTCAAATGAATGGTTATTATGCTACTAAACAGAGTAGCATTGAATTCGTAATTGCTGCTTTGTTTGTCTGCATATTTTTGTCCTGTACTTAGGAAGAACTGTTATTTTGTTTTATTTTCAGTGTTAGTTGTATTAGAGGAGTTTCAGAATACGCAAAAGAGAAAGGATATAAAAAATAAAAGCAAAACTTTACGTAGCTTGTGCTGCAGTTTTGGAAAAAGAGGGAACTGTGATTCCATTTCCTACCATGCAGATTAATTAATATCCTAGAATTCTGAAAGACTTAAGTTTTAAGCTTAGGTGAATAATTTGGAGATTTGCTACAACCTTCACCTAAGTGATTATTATTTCTTTCATTTCTCTTTCTTTTGATGCAGTTATTTCCAGCTGTATGAATGCTGCACAGCTTAACTTTTCTGGTAGTGGCTACGTCTACATCAGCAAGTCTGACAGAGGCAAAACAGATCAGCAGATCAAAGTAGCTGGTGCTGAGGTCTCTGCCACTGTCCTGAGCTCTGTTCTGGGGGTTTATTTTGAAGTAGATTTCTTCTAGTTCCCTGATTCAAATGTCCTAACCACACATGGATTTTGAAGTCATCTGAAGCACTGACCTCTAATTAGGACCCTCATGAACCCTTTACTTGCTAGATTGCATTTGGTGCATGCCTAGCATGGAGTTTTCTCTTCAGTTTCCTCTAAAAGGAATCTAGTTGCAATAAATTAAAACCACCCTGAACTGAGGTAATGTATTGTAGAGGGGGATATGATCAGGAGATTAACTTCAAAATTGTGATACTCTGAACCAAAGTGCTAATGTTGATCCAGCCCTTGCATTTCATAGATTTGTTAAGTACAGGTTCAGAAGGGATTTTTCTGCTGCCCTCCAGTGTAAAAGAGGTTAGGCAATTTCCTAAGTAATTTCTGCAAGCTCCAAACTTCTGGTTTGAGTCCATATGCTCACAGGATTATTCCAGCTGGAAAGGAGCTCAAGAGGTCTCCAGTCCAACCTCCTGCTTGCAACAGAGCCAGCTCCGAGTTCAGACCTGGTTGCTTGGGGCTTTGCTCAGTCAGGTCTTGAAAAACCTCCAGGGGTGGAAACTGCACAGTCTCTCTGGGAAACCTGTCCCACTCCTGGGCTGTCCTCATGCTGAGAAAGTTTTCCCTTATACTGAACAGCTCTTGTTTCAATTTACATCTGTCATCTCTCATTCCCTTTCCATGCACTGCTGTGAACAACCTGACTGCCTTCTCTACAGCCTCACTGCAGGCATGAAGGGGCAGCTGTTAGATGTCCTTGAAGCCATCCCTGCTCCAAGCTGAATCAGCCCTTGTCCTTCAGCCTCCCCCTACAGGGAAAGTGCTCCGGCCCCCCCCATCTTGGGGGCGCTCTCATGGAAACAATCAGTACCATATTTTTATCTCTATTTTGACAGCAGTTTGCTGACTTTGAGTGCTATCATAATCTAAACAGCTTTCCCTCTAATCTCTGGAAAGAGGAGACTGTGAAGATACCATATGAAACTTCTCATCTGAAGAGTGTGGTGAAAGGATTGGAATGTAAGTAACTAAATGGAAGAGTGAAAAGTGGCATGGTCACACACACCCAGTAAAGGAAAACATACACAATAGCTTGTTTTCACAGTGGTTGCAATGCCTATCATCTGCAACTGATGTCAGTGTCAAGCATCTTATTTCAAGTCAAGCATCAAGCCTTGGTGGCGTGCCATCAGAGGAGTTGCCTTCAGCTGGTAAGATACATATTTGTCCACACCTTGATGACACCTCTCCATTGTCTTCTTTCAACTTCTTACAAGTTAAAGATTTCATGTATCAGAGCAGCTCTTGATACAATATAGAGTTCTGTACGCAAAAGCAACTTCTGTACTTTTTGGAGTAAATGCACATTTTTAGCACCAGTAGCTGGAAGCCACAAAAGATTCCAGTGCCCACACTAATAATTTGTTGATAATCTGAAACTTACGGTGAATATTTCTACAACATAATTTTATAGATATATCAACTAGAAGGTTTCTAATAAGAATAAAATAATAATAAACAAGATAAAGGTAGACGTAATAAATTTTTTTTTTTTTAGAAAAAAAGAATTGAGTCTGATATTGCCCAAAAGAAATTTCTGAGCTAAGTACTAGATATTATAAAAATTTGAAGCAAAAGTTGCATACAGCATCTCTACATACATATACTGCAAGAAAAAATACGATTGGTAAGAATGATAGAGCTGCACTTTCCCACACTGCAGTGTTTAAAGTGTACTTAAATTTATGCAAGATAATCTAATTGTATTTCCATAGGATAGCCCTGGTTTTATTACATCAAGACTTAAAACCATGAAAAGGAAATTCCAGGCACCTGAGTTCTGTTTTGTTGACTGTGACTTGGCTTCTGACATGAGCAGTGATTGTCTGCCTGTCTCGCAGAGCCTTGCATTCTCCATCTACATGACAGACTTTGAGATGTCCGCTTACTTCAGTGGGTGTTATAATCTGCTGTGATATCCATAAAGTCAGTGGACTTAATCTTATTGAAAGCTATTGAACTCCTTAGATAGATACTCTTATATCCATCTATTCTTGTACACATGGATTAGCATCATTAGGATCATGAAATGTGTTTTTAACAACAAAAATTCTTTAAGAAGCTTAGCTTTGTAATGAGCGCTGAGCAAGACAGAAATGCTATTCAACAAACATTGATCTGAACAATATTTTTTCCCATGCAGAAATGAAGTCACATGGAAAGAAAAGGGAGGATCTAATTTCTAGAGAGGTTATGACTGATTATGCCAGAAATTAGGTGTTTTGTATCAAAGCCTAAATAAAATCAAGGCATATGGTTCTCATAGTCTCTCATAGTACAAATGAGAATTCTTCAAGGAGCGAGTTATGGATAGGACTGAATTATCCATGAATATTCTGCACATGACAGATAATCAACTTAAAATTCTCATTTTCAAACCAAATGGTTGCTATTTCAGTTACTAGTGGGTATCTATCTAAAAAGCTACTTTTATAGTACTTGGGTTAGATTAAGTATCATTACAGGAAACTGAACTATGAGAAATAACAGCTCATCTAAATACACAGATGACAACTTGTTCAAGATAGATCTATAGCTGAAATTTGTTATTAAAATAATGGGTTTGTAATATAGAAGTACATGATTTTTTAATATGAACATAGAATTCAGTTCCTACATATTATGGTAGCAGAAGAATCTACATATATAGTCATGTCCTCCTAACAGCTAACTAAAAATGTATGTTAAAAATGGGTATCTATAATTTATAATTTACAAAACACAAAAAAGCAGACATAAACATTAACACCAGGATTTGCTAATGTAGACAGTGTCATTTATGTCAATAGATGGAACTGTAGAGACAGTATGTGATCTTAAGTTTTCTTTTTTAACTTGCTGTAATACCAGTTTGCATCACTTTTAAAGACTCCATTTTAAAAGGGGATCAGTGTCTCTAATTCTGGATGCATAAGCACTTAGACATGGTACTTCTGTAATCTATGAGAAGGGAAAACCTATTTCTAGGATTTATGCACACATACTACCTGGGTGTGCTTAACATTAATGACGCTTATAATTTACCAGAATGACAGTGTATTTTGCAATCCTATATGAGAGATTTGTGCAAGCACAGATGGTGCCAGAAGAGAGGCTGGTATGAAGATATAGTTCAAAATGGATTAAGTTGGTGATGTTGAATGCCTCTGATAACACCATATATTTCTGAAAGTTTTAGAGTCTTTGTTTCTAGTGACACGTTAAGGATTCACTTACTGTTTTTCAGCTTCCAGTTTTAGTCTGAATACATTTCTAAAGGATGCTCAACCTTAACTTTTATTGTGTTGGCACAGATTTATGCCCCATGAAATACTTGGCTGTGTAATTTTGGCTTCTGTATATTTGGTTTATTTGTTTAATGTGTCTGAATATGATCCTCTTTGTTTATAGCTTACTCCTGTCTCATTGCAAGCATGTGCAAGCAGCCACATGTTTCAAAGGCTGCAGCTGGCAGGAAGGGCACAGGAATTTCATCCTGAAGCAGAGAATGCTAGATGAGAAATTGTGGATAAAATAAACTCTGTGTTGTGATAAGAGAGAAATAACTTACCATTTATAGTATTTACTTGGAGGAATTTAGAAGGGAGGAAGATTAGAGAGCTTAGGAAGAATTAGAAGGCTGAGGAAAGATGTAAGAGGGTGGACAATACACCTCAGGAAGAGTATGTCTATATTGTGCATTCTAGGAAGACAAAGTTACATGGCACTTCTTATAGATATGACCCATTCCCTAATCAGGTATAAGGTTTATCCGTTTGTATTCCAAACCAGTTGAAAGCTCAGCTTCATTACTGGATTAAATTGACGACGTTGCTTCCCAGCTGGAGCTAGCTCTGATATGTCCTAAGGCACCAGTTTTATTAGCAACCTTTTGGGATAGCAAGCTATGAGTGAGCAATGGTTTTTGCTTAGAGCCAGCAATAATCAAAAGCTTGATTATTTCCAATTCTTAAACTGTGACTGTTAAAATATTTTGTAGAGCATTTCACTAATACGTATATTGGTCTCACTGATGGGGGGACTTCATTGTGTAGCCCTGATGTATTTATTCGAGAAAAATTAGTATGGTTTCTGACAAGATTTTAAGGATATAGAGAAAGAGGAAACGTAGGCAAGCACAGCTTTTCCTTGTTTATTAAGCAAGCACTGTTATTTCTGTGAGATGGTTTTATCTGGAATCACTCTGACAAGGATGCAAACCCATGATGTTTGTTGTCATTAACACAATGTAAAATTTTCAAGTGTTCATTTCAGACTGGCAGACAGGCAGTGAGGCTTCTGGCTTATATATCTGGCTGTGTTACTGGTCTTTTGTATGAAATGCAACAAGTGGCTTGATGTCACTCTCCCTCTCCCAGCAAGATGAGGTAACTACTACCCTATATCATTTGAGGATGTTTAGAGATTGATTTATTAGTGTATTTGACCTAGCAGTTAAAATAAAAATGTGGATACAGAAAAGCCTAGTTACAATAAAGCTGTCAGGCAGCAGTCATTGTGGTTATCATTTTTAGTTATATTAGCCCAGGGATCTGGGAAAGTTCCTTGTGCCTGGAAATGGCATGAGGCCACCTGGCAGCAGCTCACATGCTTTGACTTGTTTCTGCTGACAAGTACCCAGTTGTCTGATAAAGTAAAGGGTTTTTTTGGTAAAATGCAAGTTTTGCTTTTCCCACTGAAATGGTGGGCAGCAGCCAGGGGGTGCAGTCATCCCCACAGGCCTCAGGAACACAGCGCAGAGACCCCATGTGTGGACCCCTCCTGGGAGCCTGTGAACCACATTTTTATGTACCAACATGATAAAAGATGTATTTCCTCACAGGTCCCTGTTAGCTGTTTGGATGGGTAAGAGCTATGAGGGTTTCCTTTCCCTCCCTCCTGTTTTGAGGGAGTCACCCCAAAATGTGTGTCATGTGAGGGCCACCAGGTCTCAGTGAGTAAGTCTTAATTTTGGCTCCAGGTCCAAATAGGTTACTGATTTCAGATTAGCACAAGCTAGAAAAAACTAAACAAAATATCTGTGTGAGAGAGCCTTTTATTCCTCAAAAGAATTCTGAGAACAATGATGGGATTTGCTTTCCAGGCAGGTACTTGGTATTGATTATGAATCTGAAACAATGACTCAAACAAGACAAAAACTAATAAGGAAATGAAAGCACACACATATGCAATAATAAATTGAGTTTTAAAAAAAAATCTTCATATTTAAAATGCAAGAATTTTACAACTACTAAATTCACAGGTGGCTGTACTGTATTTCCCTAAGTGGCTTAGCTGTTCTATGTATAACGTAGTATTTGATTTCACTATTAGAAAGTTACGAAGTGACCTAAAGAAAAGTAAATAATCATTTTTATCACCACTGTAACTTAAAATATGCCTTATAGACTGTCATTGTGAAACACTCACAACCATCTTCTTTTCTCAGTCATGGATGAAATTGGGCGATATGATGCCAGATACTGGAGTGGGTCAATGCAGGAATTTCTGAGTATGCTGCACGATCCTGAACACAAAATCCAAGTCTGGTCTTTAGATGAGGTTGTTGTGTTGGATAATTTGTTATCCTTTAATCCTTATTCCAGACTAAAAATTCAGTAACTGGATAGCTCAGGATCACAAAATAACCAGAACATAAAAGGAGGCACTACATTAAAAAAAAAAAAAAAAAAAAAAAAACTGTTTCTTGGAATTAAATGGTTTTGGACCAGATGCTAAGGAAAGCTGTACCTCCAGAACTGGGACACTAGTTGGAAGACAGATGAATGAACCTCAGACCTTCAAAAGACTGAGAGTGAGGAGTTGACTTTGCATACACGAAGCCTAGATGAAAAAAAAAAAAAAAAAAAAAAAAAAAAAAAAAAAAGCTACATCCTTCCACTTTGGTTTGTTTTCTTAAATCTTCTTAAAAATATTCAAAATATGTTATGTATTTTTTTAACCAGTTCTTGCACGAAGCATTTTGACTGATTGCCTGACCTTGACTTTATGGGGTAGTACATAGAATTCCCTTTGCCATTCACAAAGTTCTTTGGGGTAGTCAGTCCACACAGCTCCTTCATTACTGGATTTACATGACAAGCAGGTCTTATTTCTCATCAGATATAAGGATACTATTTATGCCTCAAAATATATATTTATATATATAATATATAAATATTCTTCATTCTTTGTTACTAATGTTTGTCAGATTCTTCTTATGAAGGATGGGAGCAAGGGTTCTCCAGCTTATGACTGCTACAAAAAAATTTTGGCATATGCCAAAATCAACACTCCATAATATGAATACTTGTACTGGTATGGCCCTACCTTATTTCAGAGTGCAGCCACTGCTTGACTGGAGTGCTGGCACACATGTAAGATATGATCTGTCTCAGGTGTAACACAGTCTTATGATGTGACTGTAAATTTTGCAGAATGTGAATTAAAAAATTGGATACTTTAATTACAAAAGGACTCTATAACTGCTTTATAATTTTCTCTTCACATTGAAAAAGGGCAAGTTTTTACAAGGTAGTATATTTTTCATAGGACAACTGTCATTCAAATTTTATGCTGAGAGAAATTATATAAATATTTCATTTCAGAGGGTTCGTTTTTTTTTTACTTAACTGATTTTAGCTTCTTGGAGCTACAGTCCAAGAAATTTGACTTTAGAATTAGCTGTTGTTATCCAGAGGTTATAAAGCTTGAATGAAAGATGATACCATTTTTTTCCTATGGACTTGTTCACTGGCTGGATTGCATTTCCATGATGCATTGTCTCCTCCTTGATTGAGCATCTTGTTTTGGAGATCTGTTCTGTCCATGAGTGTTGTTATACAATATATACATTTTAATACTGATCTGAATGCTCCTAAACACTTCAGTAAGACAAAATGAAAACACAAGGCACACAGAAACAATTTAAAAAGATTGGCATTTTTTGCCTCAGTACAAAAATCCCAAACAAAATATCTTAATCTCCGTTATCCTTTCTTTCACATTATTTTTAGTTCCCATGTTATTATTCTCGCCCTTTCCTTACTGTGTTAACCGCCAATCTATCTTAAAATAAATCTTCCTTTTTAAAACTGCATAACACAACAAGCATTCTTTTTTCCCCTGGCTCTAAACTGTAACTTTTGAAGAGTCTCATCTTATCCTTGAATGAGAAAGAGGAGGAGAGATCAAAGAACTCAGTCCATCACCTTCAGGTATGCTACTTCTATAATTATAAAACATTCCATGTGTAGGTGCTGATATCTCTAAAGACATGTCTTTCAAAGCATTACTAAATATCTGGTTTCTTAACATTTCTGTAGTGCTGCATTAAAATCTACAGTGTTAAACCATAGAAGTGAGATAAAAATTAAATCCAGTACTTTGGAGAATGTGATAACTGTGCTATCTGGTTAAGAAATAATTTAATTATTATAGATTTTCAGATTTAACTCTTCACATTGTGATAAGATTAATACAAAATATAATACCAAATATAATACCAAATTATTACAATGATTTGGTATTATAATGCCAAATAAATGTAACAGATTTGTAAAATAACAATGCTAAACACTGAGACTGTAGAAGAAATTGCCTTCTGAAAATAATGGTGAGAACCAGAACTGAATTACAGAAAACCCTCTCATAGTCCCAGCAGCAGTTGCATAAAAGACAAAAGAGGACATTTACAAAATGTATAGAAAGAGTGGAAGGATGAGAGATTTGTCTCCCATGCTACTACCAAGATAAGACAATAAGCAGAGATCCTGAAGATGACATTTTGACAGAGCGTGTCAATGATTCCCTCTTTGGTCTTTGCCTCTACATTCAGCAAGTGGTACTTTCGGAGTAACAGAGAGCAGTGAAGCCTATGGAGCTCCACCATTAGTTTTACTAAAGATCCTTTGAAGTCCTGGAACAAACAGGTATTGAAGAAGACAGAGAGGAGGTGATAAAAGGAATAATGCCATTTTTTATATATATGGCAAAAACTCCTTCAAAGCAGAGGCAGCACAAAACCATTTTTTGACTACCTAAAATGCATGCGTTTTCACAGATTTGCTGAGATGGAAAGTAGGGAGTCAGTGAAAAAAAGCAAATATAAAAACGACTTTGTCACAGCAACAAGCTGAGAATTTCTTCTAATCAGCTATGCATGTTTGTGGAATAAGTTTGTGTATGTTTAAGCCAGGGAAAAACCTGTTGAAGTCAGGCCAAGTCAAAGATGAGATCCACACTAAAGCTACATACCTAACTGAAACAAGATTTTAGCTTGGTGAGCTTCCTATCTGCTGCTGCGGTGCCTACATTTAATATTGCCTGTGTAGCTGCCCACATAGTTAAGGAGTGGCCTGAATTGCAATTGCAAAGATACATTCAATTGCAGGAAGATTTTGGGAAACATTTCTAAGAATTAGGTAATTTGAAAGGTATTTCTATTTCAAAAGTTGATATTTCAGCACTTGTAACTACAGAGCAATTAGCTTTTTTTTTTTCCTTTTCCTTGAACTATAAACCGTTACTTATTCTCCTCTCTGATTATATGAGCCTGATAGGATAGAAAGTTGAACAATTTCATTTCATACCTCTGATCCATGATCTCCTTGGTACCTTTTCTGCTTGTACTCTACCTTTTCTGAGTCGAGTGGGTCACATGAGACTTAAGAGACCGGATAAAAATGGTCATCCTTGCTGTAGGTAAAAGTATGGACTCTCTTGCAATTGATGAATTTCAGAAGATTTTAAACCATGAGCTTGAGGGAACTTTGAGGAGTTAATACTGTAAATAATACCTCATGAATGATGGCACAAACTTTGTGAATGGTGGCACAGGCTTGATTACAGAGGTGGAGAGAAGCAACGAAGTGTTTGCTTTTTTTCTCCACAGTGGGAAAGGCTGTATGGTTGTGCTGTCCACAGTGGTCAGCAAGACAGTGGGGAAGGTCTGAAGGAGAAGAGGGAGATCTGGTTTTGGCAGCCTGATATTGAGGGGATGCTTTCTTAGTCAGATCAAATTTTATTCAGGTAAGACAATTCATGTCTAGTGGACAAAGCAGAACCATTAAAGGAGAACTTAATTAGTAATTGTTGGCAATTTTTCTCAGAAATAAAACATACAAGGGGAGAGAATGGTACCAGGGAAGGGGTCCTATGGAGAGCCACACAGCAAAGTGGGGAGAGAGGTGGAGTGTGGGAGGCTGTGAGGACCATCTTCCAAAAAATCTATGGATGAACATTTTGAGAGATTGTAGAACATGAAGCCATATGCACAAATGATTAGAGAAATTTGAATACAGATATTTGCAAACATACATTTGTGACCTGACAATAATCTTGTGATATCAGTGGTAAAACTTCCACTGATTGTTATGATCAACCATCGATTCATTACCCATATGTGCACATATTGGATTTTGTACCTTTAACACGCATAAACATGCATTAACATGCATGGGACTTGAAAAGACTAGCTCCAGTTCTGCTTTCTACTCATGAGCCAGAATAAATGACATTTATACACAGTCCCAAAAAGCAGGCATGCTGGCAATTCCTTACTTGGACAACAATGATAAATGTTCTCTACTTCATATGAGATCAGGAAATCACTTGCCTTTAAGCCATCCAATCCAAGGGTATTAATTATGTATTACATCTCATGAACCTTCTAAATTTAGATAGCCTTGCAGGGACTGGTGTGATTTATTAATATACTGACAAATAATTAGCTGAGGAATGTATCATGTATATTTCATCTGTAGCCTGAAACTTCAACCTCTGCCACTTGGGAACATGAAAAATCTAAGGGTCTGTCTATCACTTCACTAGTTATCGAAGACTCACTTTTTTTTGCCATTTTGTATAGCTAAAATACAACATGAAACACTGATGTTGTTCAAAAGTGATGTTTCAGCACCCCTATATTGATGGTGTAAGTAATGTTATATAAGAGTGAAGGGTGCTTCTGAATCAACACAACTAAAGGTTGTTAATGAATGGAAGGCTCTAATAACCACCAGGTTATTGTTATTGGCAACTAATGCTCTTGAACCAATGCTGCAGCTGGTTGAACTGCTGTTACGGGAATAAAAGAAGCTGTATTCAGTACTATTAGTCTATATTTAGTCAATATAGTCTAAAGCCTTGTGACTATTTTTACTGTAACAGCTATTGAAAGGGTTGCAACTCAGCTCCATTAGCAAATAGATTGTTTTGAGAAAAGATTATGGGGGACAGAAACTGGAGATAAGATCACCAAAGTAATTTCTGTAGTGTAGAAAGAATCCTGGAGTAGAAATACTTAGCCAGCCTGCAAGCTACTTATTAGAGGCATCAACATCTACAAAATCTCATGTGTCCCAGTACGGTATAAGCAAAGAATCCTTTAAATTCCTATTAGAAAAATATGGACAGTGCAAAGTTGAAAATCAGAAAATGCAGAGTTATCATTGCTTTTGTGACTTGCAGAAATATGTATTCTGCTGTTAAAATCAATACCTTCCTTTCCCTTTTCCTTACAATTCACATTTCTCATAGTAGATTGTCCTTCCTACAGCCTGTTTTATCTGTACCTGTCTTGTCTGACTTAGTTCTGTCCCACCTCTCTTACCACTCCAGACGTCCTGTTTACTCTTTCACTTTCAGTTGTTTCCATTAGAGGCAGCTGCGTTGAAAGCCATGCTCAGTCTTTCATCACCAAATTATAGCATGCTGGGTCCCTCTGGAGGGATGCAGATTCCTGATGTCTAGGAGATCTAAGCACATGCAACACCCTCAGTACAACTTGGAGCTTCATCTTAGCTCTCTGCCAAGCTCTTGATAGTCCCTGAAGAGCACATATGTAGACTGAGGTTTTTCAAGCTCATAACTTGAGCTTGAAGTATGAGCTGCATCTCAAGGGTGTATTTACTTTAAACTATATATTTATAAAAAACAGATCTCTTGGCAGGCTTATGCAGATTCAGGAAAGAATGACAACATAACCTTGGAAAAAAGCCAGCTTTCAAGGGTCTAGTATCAAGTGGTTAGCAAAATGGCAGAAGGCAGGGGAAAGATTTTCACTGATAGTTATTCTCCTTTCATTGCTCAACCAATAATCACACGCTTCAATCTAAAACTCCTTTAGTTCTAATGCTCTCAGTATCTACTAGTGACCTTCATTCACTGTCATTCTTCAAGCCACAAATTTCCTAGAACTGACCACAACTGTTATGAATCCAGATGCAAGGTTTTGAAGCACAGTTTCCCATTTGTATTGAAACAAAATAACTAGCACCCCTTGCAGCAAAGTGCTGCAAATAAAGCAAAATTTGTCCCTTCACTCTATGTCAGCTGTTGTTGCCCAGCCACTGTCACTGTCAGCAAGTATTCAGACCTTAACAGAAGGGTAGATGGGAAAAAAATTGAAAGATAATTGGTTGTTTTCAAACCAAAGTCATAAGGCTTTGATGAACTTCCTCACAGAAACTCTTGCAAAAAACAAAAATTCAAATACTGTAACACTGAGAATTGCATCCAGGCTGTGGTTAATGGTGACGAGTAACAGAAATTACTTCCTAAAGAACAGAAAAAACTGTTTTAGCTGAAGTTCTGAAGATTTTAGGTGTAGAGAGACATCACCTTTCTGTAACACAGATGAGCATAAGTTTGAAATATGACAGTAATTTATCTTACCTTAAGAGTTCCTCAAACAAACAAATTCAAGGCTGATCGAAGTCCTCAATTTTATTTTGCTATTGATGCAGTTTTCCTGTCTATTCAGTACCTCTTGTGTTGCAAAAAAGTGCATATTGGTGTGGTAAACAAATTCCACTGGAATGTGCAAATTGAGAGACTTACTCATGAGGATGACTAGTATTTGAGAAGTTACCAATGGAGAGATATTTATAAAATTGTATCTTGTGATAAGGACAGCGGAATTTAATTTTCCTTCACTATCTACTATATAAAAAACCAGCATTGCACAACCTCCTATATAGCACCGTAGGCTACAACATAATGTGTTTGGTATTATGTGTACTAATAGGATCATTGTTAGCCCAGAGAACCTGTCAGCACTTTATAATATTTTCTTTTTTAATGACTCTCCAGGAAACAAGCTCACATGTACTACAAATAAGACACTTTCAATGAAATACAAAGTCCAGATTCACTGAGCCTGTTTTACTGGTGGATGCTGCTGCAGAGCAGAGACTGGTGTCAAACTCTGTGCATGTTGCAATGGCCACTTAAGAACCCTAGAAGACCGTGTGTGTGTGTGTTTGCGCGTGCGTGCGTGTGCACTTGCACAGATCTGACAAAACTCCCAAAACTTTGGCTCCCAGCTGAAGGTGAACTGTCACTGTTCTCTCATTAGAAATGTTGCTGCTTGCTTTGTTTGGAGTGGCTCTCATTGCTTCAGAGGGATAGGGGAATTACACAAGTAGATTAAACCAGCTCATACTTATCATAAACTATGTGGAAGCTTCCCCTCTCTCTCTTTAAAACAAATACCAACAAATTCCATTGTAAAGGGGTAGAACCTATGTTTTAATTAGGCAAGACTTTTAAAAACTAAACTCAGGTCTTCTTTCACAAAGTGTGTTCCCTAAACTTCTAAGCAGAGAGATAGTTCTGAAATTCTGGCACTTTGATGTGTCAGAGACATCATTACCTTACTCTGCAAGGATGTTCTTCAAATGTAAGTCATTATTCTGCCTTTTTCTGTTCTACTTTCTATTAGCTGTTAAAGTTACTAAAGCCTTCTATCACATAACTTTATTGCCAAGATACTATATCAGTTAGAGACAATCACAAAATAACTTCCAATAAATTTATGCAATCCTGATAGCAATGAATAATTTCTGTTATAACACGGGATTTTTGCAACTGCCTTCAATCCAAAGTTGTGCTTAACTCTTCAGCTGCAAATCAACACAGTCTATGTTGCCTACTCTAAACTATCATTGGAATTTACTATCTCACTTACTGTATACCCAGTTTTTGACTACCAGTCTCAGGCTAAGCTATATGCTGTCATCAGTTCCCACTTCAAATGTAATTGAAAAATTAAACAACTGTTTCCAGAAATTAGGACATTGTTTTTCCCTAAGTAATTTAGGCTAAACTATGTTTAACTTGGTTTACCCATAGACTCAGGAAAAATTAGAGAAATAATAAAAAATTACTTCATTTTACTTACTTTTCTTGGGTCAAGATGGGAGGCTGGAGGAGAGGGAAGAGGCACGAACATGTGTAAAGTTTTATGAGTCCTGGGAGGTGGTAGCAACTGTAGAAAATTTCTTTTGGGTCTTTATTCCAACAGTTTGTAAGGGATGACTGCTTAATAGTCTAGAAATAATCTTTGATGGAGAATCAAGTAATACCTTATAGACCTTAGAAATCAATGACACAGAAAGGAGCCCATCATCTACAAAAGGTGGGAAGGGGATGAGGCAGTCCATCAGTTTTATCCCCATTAAACAAGTTGCTAGATGAAAGTGGTGTCAGAAATTCATAAAGCAGGGAGTGCCCTGTGTGAGGGAAGACCTGTTTGGCAGCATTCTGTGATGTGCTGGAGGTGTGAGTTTGGATAGTGAATCTGGTTTTGAGATTTTTCTCTTGATGACTCCATGTTATTGAGTAAGCATTTACCTGATTGCACAGGCTTTTACATATACATTTACTCAGATGAGACTGCTTTACTTTTAATGCTTGAGCTGATAGTTCTACAGATAAAACTCTTATCAACTGGTGTCTTAATTTCCAGTACTTCCATGTGTCAGGACTTGACAAATTTTATCTTGTTTTCTACTCTGATTTTGTCATTCCCTCCTGTTATGTAATTCCACCAGCTCTTTTCTATTGCATGAAACTTAAGATGGCACATTTTCTTTATCATTCTCCTATTTATTTCTCATTATCTGTATAGATAGAAACCTCCCTTCTGATTAGCCCTCAACCTCAGCCCTATCAACCAAGAAATAAGTGTGTTTAACTAGTAGCTTTTCTCCCTCCTGCCTTTCACAGGACTTTGCCAGAAGCACTCCCAGAGCTACTCCCATTAAATATCTTCCTGAATTTCCCTTTCCTATCATGCGCCCATGAATTTTAAAACACTGCTCCCCATCACACTAATAGTTACTGTCTCATTATTTCCATGCAGTCCTCTGGCAGTCTGTATCCATCTGCCATATCCTGTCTTACACTTGGCTTGTAAACTTCTTTATAAATTTCTAGATAGGCACCATCTTGTTCTGTGTTTTTAAAGTGTTACTTATAATGGGATCATAGCTTGTGGCAGAAGCTGCAAGCAAGAATATAATACAAATAAATAATAATTAGCGCTGGACAGGTGTTACACTCCTGTAAAGAAGGTTGAAGTTGCACATGCAAAATGAACAGTGCCATGCTGATTAACACATAACAACTAGGTTAGTTAAAATTCTGATTTAGAATGAAAGCAAGTCTTTCAGAACTAATTTCTGAAGGGTCAATCTACGTAGTGCAAGACCAGTATACCTGTTTGAAAGAACAAAGTTGGACTCACCATGGTTGGAGTTTGCTGTAATGAGTTCTTCAAAATGAAAGGGACATGACATCTAACTTTGCTGCTGCTATTCCTGTGTGAAATTATCTGCTTACTTCTCTATCAAATCATGTTTCTCATTTTCTTCTGGGACTGCCTCTGTTCAGTGGGCAGGACATGAATACTAGTTCTTTGCATGTGATATAGAATCTTGTTGAAGAGTCATTGCCAATAATAAAACCATTAACCACATATAGGTGACTGTTGTGTTAGTCACTTTGTCTTGAAAAAGGTGTGAAAATATAACAGTTAAATATTACTGAGACCAAATAAAAAGTTTTATATCCATTACTGTTTCCACAACAGTAATAAGTAATATGTTTTGTGATCCTGAAGACTAATAATTAACGAAGGAAAGAGTAATTCAGATTGTGATCATAATTGTCCTTACTATGGAACTATAGTACTAAATATTGACTATTTAAGCCAGTTGGTAGGAAGAAAAGAAGTTCTTACAAAAAGAACAACAGAAAAGAAATGTTAAATCCTGAATATCTGACTGTTTTATTCAGGCTTACATTAGAAACTGTGATAATGACAACTGATTTTGTTTAAAACATTCAAGCATTTTGGCATTGTTTATTTTTAATATTATTTTATTTCAAATATGTGGAGGATGTTTTGATTGTCATTTTTGTTATAGTGTCAGTGAAATAAGGCTCATAGTGTTGTCCAACAGTTTTCATTGGAAGTCTTTCAGTTTCTTCTAATGATATTAAACTTCAACCATTCGTCTGAAACTTTTCACACTTCCATCTTATAGTTGCCTGAAATTCTTAGAATTTTTTTCATAAAATAATTGCACTGTGATTGAGAATGAGGATAGGAGAGGTATAAATAGCATTGGAGTTTAAGGTATTTTCTTGATCCTGTCACATCTACATGTTTTTGTGCAAGTGTAGTGCAAAATACAACAGTTTGATACAGAAATAACTTTAAACAGTTTGGTGGGAGAAGCAAAGGAGTTTCTGAAGGATAATTATCTGCAAGTGCTCTTTTGCCCTCTGACTAGTTGTGAAGCCACAGCTGTTAAGAAAAGACAGAATTAAGATAATCTGTTGGGCCCTTCAGTTATATTGCACAGGAAAAAGAGAGACAACAAAACTTGACTCCAAAGTCAGCTTTGCAGAAGGGACTCTAAAAACAATATCCATATTTCATAAGGCAAGACGAGACAGTGCCTACCTGCCTTCTCCTTTCTTGCTCCCTTAGTGGGTTGATATGTCATTATAATCCTAATTGATGGTACACGGCCTCTCTCCTTTCATGGTACCGTGAAAAAAAAATTTAAAGGAAAGTGAAGAAGAAGTTCTGTACCAACCTAACCAGTACATTTTTCTCTTTACTTTTTAAAAAATTCCTTTTTAAGTTAAAGGAAGAGCCACCATGACCTACTCTAACTTTTTGAAAGGTATAAGGCTTTTCTGAATTAATCTTTTTTAAGTCTGGGACCTGAGACTTAACTAGAAGATATCTTTCTCAAAAATATTTTTTTCTTTATTTAAAAATTCTGAGCAATGGGCAATCCCATTTATCTATGATCATTTTTCCATGCTGTTAATAATTAGATCTATCTGAAGAAAGGGAATGCTAGTTTGTTTTTGTATAAAAGATGAAAATCTAAGAGCTTTTGGTTTTGGGGGTTTTTTGTGTGTCTGTATGAATCAAATGAATGTGGAAAATTCCAGTAGGTCTACAGAACATTGCCTTTTCATAGCCATTTATTTTAGTTTTGAACCTTTAGGTTTATAAGCACAAAAATCCAAAATAAAAGGGTATAAGCAACATGTTTTGATGTTATGTGAATTAACCAATTAGTCTCTTTTTTTTTTTTAATAAAAAGGTAGTGAAACCAATGTGTAATCAATTCGTAGGAATGAGTTAACTGGTTTTTACCAAGATGACTGTTTCTTACTGTTGTAAAATTTTTCAGCTGACATTGCTACTAAGTTCAATGTATTATCAATTCAGTATGCATCATATATATGAATGTACATACACATACTTATGTGTAAACTGTAATCAAGGTGAAACAAATTACGCTTTTTTCAGCAGAACAAATGAATGGAATTTACTTCACCTCACATTTCTAGTCCACTGGTCATTCTCCAGTTATTTTCTAATTTTGAACGCTGAAGCTGGATGCGGCTTTTTAGTAACTTCCACATTAAAGCAAATACAAAGGTAGTAATGTCTTTCTGTACCATGAATTTTAATTCTTCTTCAGAGCCACTGCTTACCAGCATTCTTTGTTCTGTAAGTACTTCCTTCATTAAAGTTAAACTTTGCCATAATGTCATGCCAGGTTTGGTTTTAGCCACCTGACTGAAAAATGAAGACTATTCTTTATCTGTTACCAGTTCTCTTCTGTATTTTGCTTTGCTGTCATTTACAAACTTAGCCAATAAGGATTTAAATGTATTTTGGTTGCTAACAACCTTATAAACAGGGTAGAATCAGGAACTGATCCTTGTGGGATCTCTAAGATGCACATCTGCTCACTGAGGAGCCTTCACTTACAATTAATTATACTTTGAGACTTGCTGGTTATTCAGAGCTGAATGTGTGTAATGTGTACCATGGTGATATTCTGGTCTTCTGGCTTCCTAGCAATATGTCACACAGTACCAAGTCAAACACGTTACTGAAGTCTAATTACATTACATTTAACCAAATTTTTCATTTCATCAGCTATTATCAAATTAGGGACACAGGTTTAATTTTTTTAATAGTTTATGTCCTCGTTTTGCCAAGCTTGGAAAAAGAAAAGGGGCTGCCTCAGATACAGGCAATCTGAAGGCATTTCTGCTGCAATTATAAATTACTTAAACCACCAAATATTGACCTTTCATATAAAATTGCATGGTTAGAGCTTTAGGCATCTGTTGTGCACCTGGCATCTCATTTTAGCATGCACAGGTACATAAGCAAATAAGATGAGATCACACCTCTTTAAAAGTCTAATCTACCATGTCAGTAGATAAAAATTAGCTAGATTGTCACCTGTCAACATCCATCCTTTGTAAGAAGTTCTGTTTCAGACAATGGGACCATTTCATTAGGACTGTGTCTTCTGTGTATTAGAATTTCAGTACTGAAACTCACATACACTAAAAGATTCAGGATGATGCCCTTGAGATCTGTTCCTATGTATGAGCTATGAAGAAAGGAAACAGTAAATAGCACTGCAGCTGAAAACTGAATCAGTTTTTTAAGCTCACCTATGATAAGCCAAAATCATTAAAAATAGTTTTCAAACTCTATTCCGCACATTCACTTGTGTATCTTTGAAATTACACTTTTTCAGACTTGCTATCTCTCTCCATTTTACCAGACAACAACTTTTTGACTTGCAGACTATTTTATTATATTTCAATTTCCCGTATCAGTCACTTCTTTAATATTAAAATTTGTCTTAGTAGGAATGTCAGTGCTCAGGGTAATATTTTTATACTATCCTGTATTTCTTCCAGTATAGAATACTCTCTGTATTAGACATATCTGTGATAGGATAATAATTTTCCGTCTCCTTCACCTCAATTCCAGTATTTGTCATTACTTTTATTACCATCTGTCTTCTTTTTTTGGCTGTTGTCTTGAAAACCGCAGAAACGGTCTTTTGCCATGTAATTTCTAACTTAGCATTTGGATTTACCCTTTAACCCTACCTAGTAGAGTATCCATAATATAAAATAATGGTCTTCTGCTCTCCACTGCCTGCAGTTGCTTGATGAGTAACTTCACACTGAATAGGAAGGCTGAGAAATCTATGAGAGTAAACTGAGTGGCACAGGTATGACTGAGTTTGGATGTTTTGGAGAAATCAGCAAGGTTTTTTTATCTAAGCTCTCAAGATGTAGTTAGAGTTTTCTAGTTTATCTGAATTTGAGAAGTGACAAGGCAAGCTGGTGAAATATACCGGTTTTGTAACGAAGATCTACACCATCTACTTCTGCCACCCTATCTTTGACTAGCGATAATGATCTACTATTGCCATATCATCATAAAGTTACTGAGGGTTCATTCATGCTGACTAAGCTTTTCACTGTCCCAGCTAGTGTTTCTTGGAATGTCAAAGAAAATACAATTTATTCTTAATTTATTTCCATAAAAAAATATTTCTAAACAATATCTCTTCCTACCCTCTTAGGCTTAGCAATGACTGTAGGATATACTGCATGCTGGTTTTGATGTAGTTTGCTCTGGTTCAGTCTGTTGTCTCCAACGCTTTCAAACCATTTAGGACTCACCATTGCCAAAATAGGGATTCTTTTAAACTTGTGAACTGGGACTAGTTCTGACATTGCTAAATAAGGTGAGAAAAGATTCATTACAACAACAGAAAACTCCCTTACTATCAAGATGTTTTCTAGAAAGAGGAGAAAAAGCTACAGTAAATGGACTTACCTTGTTGATAGTGTTACACTGAAAATCTTGTTATGGGCAAAAATTATGTGTGGAGCCAATAGGACATTTATTTGGGGACTTATTTTAATGGTAATAGTTCAGACTTTCCAGGGGGTGGTTCAATGTACATAGCCTCCTCTTCTATGGTAATGTTTCTGAGAATTACTTAAACCTGCTGTTCTGTGGAAACAGGTGCTTCTTCCAGGCTTGGTGCTGTTGTTGTCCCATGTCCTGGAATATTTTGAAGGTCTTCTAACTGCTTCCAGTCTGAATTTTGAAAGGTTATCTAAGATAAACTCTTATATTCCCAAAATTATTTTTTGATGTATATATTTGAATTTATTTTAATCTTCATGAAGACATGATAATCATGATCCTTGGTGAATCTGTGTTTCATGGCGAAGTGACAATGACAGTTTAAGCACTGCAGTTCTTTGGAATAATCCTGGTTTAGTTCTGTATGGAAATTACATTCTAACTTTGCAAGCTGAAGAGCTATATATTCTAATTAAGAAATATATTTATGAAAACAGAGACAAGATACATGTAGGAGAGATTCATTAGCAAAGGAAGATTCCCAGGAAGATTACAAGTCAGCAGTGGTCTATTTTTATTGATTAAAAGGCATATCTGAGGGCATGGCTCTTTGGGGAGCCACAAAAGTTGTAAAAAAAAATAGAAGGAGATGCTTAACTCAGAATATACTTTTTATTTTGTGAAGACATTTATTTATGCTTTACAATCTCAGCATTTCATTGGAAAATTTGGTGAGCATGAGGGAATAATAAGGAGGAAATTAGCCTCATTGTCTCACTTTGATTGACATAAAAGCCAGTAACAGCAGAAATGCAGTCAGGAAGATAATAGTGATCCCTACTCTGAGCAATCAAATAGAAAGGAAACAAGCTGTTTGTTTTTTGTCTTCCTGGAATATTGCTACTTAACTGTCTGCTTAGCATTATTTTTGGGTGTGTGAATGTATTGTTCATAATTTTTAAAAGTCTAAGTACTTGTTCATCCGAACCTTGTCCTCACATGGTAAATGTGTATGACTAAACATAAGTAAGAATTAAGAGAAAGGAGGGCTAATTTTGCTTAAGGGTGACAAACACACTACGACTTGCAGCAGTTTTCAAGATGATTGATTCCCCATTATTTGTTCTTGCATCTTGGATCCCACTTCAAGAAGCTGCATCTCTTCAAAAAGGCAAATAATTCACGTGTTTGCATTCATCCCAAAGCAATAACTTAATGACATTTTATCCCACTGGCTAGACTATGAAAAAAATGGAGACTATAAATGCTTATCTTTGTAAATAGCAGTAGAAACAAAAGGGAACATGACTTTGAAATATTCTTCCCTAAATTATGGAAAACATTATATAAATCCTTTATGCATTAAAAAATCATTTGTTTTATCCTTTAATGTATTTTTCCATGGAACATTAGAAGAAAAAATACAAGCTTCGCATTAATGGAAAAATGTTTATAAAGATCACTTTCTGAGAATAATGAATACTCACTGTGATATTCTATATTAGCTATTCACATTTATAGCGATAGTGACCTCTATATTTCTAAAACTTTCAGCACATCAGAAATGTATTGACTGACTGTTTCTTCAAGGAGAGAATATACCTCTTTTCTGTTACATCTGTTATCTATCTGCCCTGTTTGTATTTTTTGTTGTATTACATTTTGAGGTGAAAGCCACTTTAGGGATTAGCATTAATATTCAGAAACACGTTTTTCTTCTGATTTTGTCCTGTCCTCATCCTTATGATGTCAACTGGCCTGAGGAGAATGCAAGGTTAGATCCCCTAGCTGTCTAATTTTCACAAGGGAGGTTTTCATGATATTACCAGCCTCACTTTTTATCTTTTGGGAATGAGAGAATTCATGATTTTTCCTGAAGTTTTGAGGTAATGAAGTCTTGAACTGTGTGGTGTGCGCAATATCCTTTGCAAGGTAGGTTTTAGGATTGTTAAATTAATTTAATTTCATATTATACATGAGGGGGAGAAAACTATCCTTCAAACAACATCAGTCTTCATGCACTTCTTCTGAGGTGCCCCCAGGTAGCATATAAGTAGATTATTTTTCACCGGGCAGTGCTGGGCAGGAGCACATTCACTACTGTAGCCTTAGTAATATGATTTTGCCATTACTAAAAAAAGGCCATAGACTTTGTATTGATCTGAGAGTGCAGGATCTCAGGACTTGTGCAGGTCTGCCTTGGACAGAGTTTATTTTAGTGTTTTCTAATAATTGCATGGTGATCAAGTGACCATAGCTTCACCTGGGTTAGTGTAAGCTCTGTGAATCCAATGTATTTTAAAAGGTCTGACGGACCTAGGTTTGTCACTGTGTATTAAACAACAGATAATTGGAGCTGGGGGAGTGTGTTGTGCAAGCTGCAGTTGGGAACCAACAAGAAAGTAGCAAACTGTGATAAGTAAACATGTAAAAGGGGCCCAAATTGTGACCAAGACTGAGGAGAAAAGGACCTCACCACCACTATGATCAAAGTCCTCCCAGTTCAGACCTCAGGATGTTGACAACTCCTTTTAACCCTTCCTTATTCTTGAGCAAGAATGAAACTGCCAAACTCAGGATCCAGGGTGAGCGTGACATTGGGGAAGAGAAAGATTTCTATAGCTGTTAAATGGTATTATTAAAGAGGTTTTCTTAATTAATTAGATAATTTGGTTGATTGGATGGTTAAAAGATTAACTGAACAAACAATAAATTCTTATCTTCATATATATATGGTGTGCTCCCTTTTGTCTCTAACGAGATTTTGAGTGTAACATGATCTGTCAACCCACATGATTATGGCAAAAATGTAGTCTGCTATGGCTTTTCTTGAGTGTCTTGTCTGACACATGTGGTCCTAGAGAAGAACACCCAGAAGCATTAACATGGGTTCTACAAGCACTGAAATCACAATAAGAGGAAAGCAGAAAAGCAGATGCATGTGTTTCTAATCTAGGAGAAATGTAGAGAATATTTTCACTGTTTTTCAAAATCCATAAGTCAGACCAGTGCAGAAAGGAAACTCTTGGAAGGTTTGCAGATGACTTGATTAGATTTCCTTTGAGTGTTCAGGACTAGTAGATCCTAGAAGTATAGTGCTCTTTCTTTAAAAAGATACAGTTGTTATCCCTTTCTGAGATATAATGCAACTCTACTTGTATGCAAACTCTGCCTTCCCTCAAATAATAACATTGCTAACTGCATTTTACTTTTGTTTTCCTGATCTCTAAAAATCAAAGTCTTGTACATCTATTCTTATAACACCACTACCAATTACTCCAAATAACAGAAAAAGCTATAGGTTGGATGCAGAAAAAAAGTAATCTTTTATAAAAATAATTAATATAATCTTGCAAAATGAAAAGGAGGTGCTATTTTATAGTTTAAATTTCTCAGTCTTCTATTTAGCACCTGCACAACACAATATGTACAAGGTTGTAACAAGTAATTTAAAAGAATAACAGTAGAATTTGTTTATTTGCTGAGTCCCAGATCATATTTAGGTTTTAAGTTATTCATTGTACACCTAAAATTCACATTGCTGGCAGAATGTGCAGCTAAAATAATCTCATTTATTGCTGATTGCTGTTTATTACTGACAAACCCTATTGATATTTGATGCAGGATTAATGTTAATTATGGTTCAGCTTGTATGTTTTCAATGTAGGTAATTAAACCAAGAAATTTTTTAAGTATTAGGCCCAATGCACAGTAACTTTACTTTCTTGAGAACTCTAGCATAGTGGACCTTAGGACTGCTCCTCTTTCTACTGACATCAGAGGCAAGACTCCATCAAGCCTTTCTGAATGTAAATGATCAGGCCTCCATACTCAGAACTCCCCTCACTCAGTCAGAAAGAGATTTATGTGACCTCATCTCAACTCTTTATAATTATTTCAAATATTTCTTGCTAAAGAAGATAAAGCTACATTTTACTATGTGGAGAATAGTTTGCACCAGTGCAAAAGATGCCTGCCATAATGATGTACAACTTCAGAAATACACATTTTTCCTCACTGTTGCCCTGATTTATTGCCAATGTAATTAAAAGAGCTTTAGATTGATATTCCATTACAAATGTATGCTATTTTATTTATTCATTGCAGATAATTTTAAAATTAATGATGATGTTGACTTTCTCTCAGCATTAACTGATGCCTTTATTTGTGTCCACATTAAATGTGGAAAGATGTTGGTTTATATATTGATTATTTTAATTTTAAGTTGCTGGTTTTGTCAGACTGACAGTTGCGCTAAATATTAATGAATTTTATTGACCACAGCTGTGACACGACAAATGATTTTTACAGTCTTGATACAGGAAAAAGTCCTTAACTTTCTTGTTCTAAGCAAAGCGTAATGAAAGTTGGGCAACTATAAAGCAATAGAGATGCATCTAATGGGAGACTGATTCACATCCTAAACTACAGATTATGAGAACAGCTGCCATAGCTCAGTATTGAAATAAAATGACTGCTCTGTTGATTAAATACACCTGTGACAGGTAAAATGTCTTCTTTTTAATGTGGAGACACCAAACTCTCAAAATTATTTTCCATTGTGACTGCAAAAGTGATGGGCAACAATTTTTTTTTGGTTCTACCTCTGCAGTATCATCAGGACTCCTTCCAATCATAGCTTTCCTTGAACGCTTACTGACTGTTGCTTGAAGAGATGATATGATGCCACAACCTGGATTATTTTCACCTGTTACAAGCAAGGATGTGGTAAGAGACCTTCCTCTAGTGAGGAGTAATAGGAAAGCATCCTCCAAGGCAAAATCAAGGTGACACTGAATATGTTGTGGGATATGATATGACTTTCATCATAGACATTGTTTTCTATTAACATAGCATTATCAGCTTCAAATCATTAATAAGGCCCTGACATGTGAGGATGTGTTGTTTCCATTCACGATTTGTTCCATTTGATATAGAAAAGCAGAAAGCAGATGAGCACAATTTTGTGGGAGCAGTGTCTTTTAGTGGATATAGAAGTAATAATAAGTAATGGAAATTATTAAAGGTGTAAAGAGATAATGGTAAAGTAAGAAGATCTAATGGCTAACTATTGATGTAAATCATAATAAATGAAGAGTTCATTGAACAAATTTTCAGGTAACGACCTCAGCATTCCTTGTATCATATGAATATGGTGTTTAGTTCCTTAAGCATTTGGTTCTATTTTAAGCATTAATCTTATTAGAATGCTGTTATCTGACACCTTCCTTTACTTCTGACATATTTTAATTAACAGTCTCCTGGGATATGAGAAAGGTTAGGAGTTGTGTGTGCATCTTTGTAAGCATTCTGAAATTTCAGTATTACAAATTCAAACATAGTTTTGGGAAAAAAAAAGTTCTTGCTGCTCAAAGGATTTCAAGGAGGGACTTTCAATCTCCTTACAATTGTACCGTTCTTGATATTTGGCTTAAAATTGATGGTGTCTGCCAAAGACCTTTATTTCTGCTTCTAACTCAAGCTAATTGTGCTGGATCAAGACAAGAATACTGTCACATTTTTACTGTTAAATTTCCAGAACTTCATTTTGCCAATTTTTGAAGAGCCTAATGTGCATCAAGTGCTGATGCTATACATATTTTTGGCATGGTTGGAAATCCCTGTGCATCTGTAGGGCAAAGATTTTGTGGTTTAGATCTATCAAAAGGAACAGGCTAAGGAGACATCCTAAATAGGTAATTTTCTTCCATGCAGATGAGATAAACATTTGCTTTCAAAAACCATTCCTGTATGTAAAAAGAAGACATAGTTAATTCTTTTCAGAGTATTTGATAATTTTTTGCATAGAATAGAGAAATATTATGCGAACTCAGGAATCTTTGAGGGTTTTCCAGTGTCATGGTTTAACCCCAGCCAGCAATGAAGCACCACCCAGCCACTTGCTCCCTCCCCACTGGTGGGATAGGGGACAGAATCAGAAGAGTAAAAGTGAGAAAACTCGTGGGTTGAGACGAAGACAGTTTAATAGGCAAAGCAAAAGCCATGCACACAAGCAAATCAAACCAAGGAATTCATTCCCTGCTTCCCATGAGCAGGCAGGTGTTCAGCCATCTCCAGGACAGCAGGGCTCCATCGCACGTAACAGTGACTTGGGAAGACAAACGCCATCACTCTGAATGTCCCTCCCTTCCTTCTTCTTCTCCCAGCTTTATATGCTGAGCAGGACCTCATATGGTCTGGAATGCCCCTGTGGCCAGTTGGGGTCAGCTGTCCCAGCTGTGCCCCCTCCCAGCTTCTTGTACACCCCCAGCCTACTTGCTGGTGGGGTAAGAAGCAGAAAAGACTGTGATGCAATAGCGAAAACATGCCTGTGTTATCAACACTGTTTTTAGCACAAATCCAAAACCTAGCCCCATACTAGCTACTCTGAAGAATATTAACTTTACCTTAGCCAAAACCAGCCCACTCCATCAGCAACTCCAGCATCAGTATAGGTAGAAATTATTCCCTTCAAGAATATTTGCCCTGTTAAATATCTCCTGGCCTGTGAATCAAATAATTTTTTTCCTGATTAAACACATGGCTCATCCTGTTTCAGTACATATTGATAATACCAGACAGAAGGTTTATTTAAACACATTCTGGACTGGAGGATCCAAGTTGTGCTATTGGGGAGCCAAGTTCAGGAAGCTCAGTGAAGCATCCCAGATAAGCAGGGAGGATGCCAAGCCTGGGGTGGCAGAAGAACATGCAGGATGATACTTTTATCATTGGCTAAGTCTACCACTCTCTGATTAGTGTCCTTTTTGATCCATGAAGTAGGAAGAACTTGGACAGAGAGTGGTAAAGTAGCTTAGGAAAGTGTGAATGTTTCTGGTTTTCCAGAATTACCTCTGAATTGATTCAGTACTTTAAATATTATTTCTAACTTTTTTTTTGCTTGGCTCATTCTTCACAGATACCAGTGTGAAAAATAAGATTCAGAATAGGGAAAGTAAGTTAGTCAAGGCTGAGGTCCTTATTTAGCTCACAGAATTATGGCTAAATTCATACTTATCAAATATCAGTTGCTTATTGAGTTACCTTCTGAGCATAAACCTCGCATCAATGCATCCATTTTCCTCCCTATCTTAAGTGAATTGTCCGTTTTTAATTCAATTAGCCTTGCTCACTGGTTCAATAGTTCACAAGGTTAATATATTAATGTTTTTATGGAAAGATGCCAATCACTCCTAAACTTTGCCTGAAGAACCACTCAAAGTGAAAGTATGCTTAAGAAATTTGAATGTTAAAAGTATATTTTTAATGGATATAAATCCATGCTTTGTCTTTATGCTGGTGGGCTTACTTAACTGAGCAATACTTTGGTTTACTAATCTGTACTGCAAGGAAAGAAATGCCTCTCTAGTGCAAGATTTCTGTTTCTTGGATCACTTCCACATGTAATTTTTATCTCTAAGTCAGTAATTGTCAGGTCTGACACAATTCAGCTTCTGTTTCGTTTTCAGATGCAGGACATTGTCTTTACTGTTATTTCTTTTATTACTGTTTGTGGATTTAACAATGGCTTTTAATGTTTGGTATAGATAAGCGTCACAGTCCCATTTGTCTATTATAGAAGAGAGAGATCCTAATTATGAGGTTGAAAAAGAGGGTAAAAGAAGCAACGGAAATCTTTTCTTTTTTCTCTTTTCCTAACATCTGCCTGTCCCAGACAAGGCCTCCAACCTCCTGCAAATTCAACTCATTAATGGACATGTCACTAAAATTTTTTTAAAGCAAGAATTCTCTCCGATGCACACGTATAATCCTTGCAGTTGTGCATGTCCTCTCCATGGCTGTTCTCTGTGATGCAGTTACTGCTGCTGGTGCTGCTGCTGCAGAGGCCAGGGAAAGATTAGTTAGGAAAGGAATGTGTTCCTCTCAGAAAGTCAGAAGGTGTCAGAATTTTCCAGGCTGAGTTTACATAGGTATTACCATCTTTTTAATTTGGAATTTTTGGACTAAAAATAACCCTTATTCTCCCAAAACCAGAAAAGGACAAGCTTCTATTTATTTTGCTGTTTTATCTCAGTGGTTTCCTTCCTTTAACCCTTTTTCTGTGGCTAATACAGGAGAAGAAAAAAGGAGAAAGCAAAAACCAAAACCCAAACCAGTTTGTGTGGATCAAGGAGTAGGAAAGCCTGACATTAGCACTGCATGGTGCATGCCATTGTTGCTAGTGAAAGAGCAACAGAGTACAAAAGCACAGAGGTTTAGTGCTGAGAATTTACCTTATATATTCCCATGGGTCTTTGATCAAGTGCTGTTTTAGAGTCCTTGCCATGCTCTACAGTCTCAACTAGAAGGTTAAAAACCAGAGACTGTACAAAGCTCAAGGACATTGAGATGACTTTTTACTTTGCCAAGGCTCTGTGATATCGATGGGCTGTGGTCATGGTTCTGCTCATAAAAGTCCTTGTTTAGAAGGAAATTTTACAGAATTTGTTAATTTTCTTCCATTAAATGTAAAGGTACTGATGTGACATTTCTCTACTAGGTGCCTCATTTGAATCTTTCCTCTCCATTAAAAAAACCCTCCCCAGAACCCCAAAATAAGTAAACAAAAACCTTGAGCTCTTTTGTGATCTGTAGTGCCTCTAGATCATGTTGAGAACCATGTTTTGAACAGATGTAGTATATTTGTAGAAATGTTTTTATAAAAATTTCATTCTGTTTAAATGTATTAATTTTTAGAAAGATTATCACTGTAATCACTCAGACAAGTAACTGAAAAGTCTTCTTTTTTCTATTTGTTTTCTTAAAGTAACATAGATACTTCAGCAATGAGGTCTAAGGAGGACTGTTAATGAGTAAGAATAATGACTAAACTTTATTTGATTAAAATAAAGACAAACCGACACACTTGTTTTTTTCTTAATTTAACGCAACATATTTCTGAAAATTTTGCCTGGTGTCTGTATAGATATAAAATAAAATCAATGTGGAATTGCATTACTTTTGATTTTTCTAAGTTGGTACATTTAGGCGAATTTGTTTCCATGAGAACAGATTGCTGAGGAAATCATTCAGCTTACGTCTTACTGGACTGATCGATGAACTCTGAATTTTGTTGCAGGTAAAATGTCCTGCATTGACTGGGTAGAGGGTTTACATTAAACCAGGCAAGTTTAGGGATGCACCAAGAAAATTTTTGTTTCCTTCCATCATTGATGAGGATTGCCTTACGACTTAACCAGCATCCTGATAAGAAGACCAGGGCAGACCTGATCATCTCATTTCTGAGGAATGCAGGTCCCCTATTTTTGTCTGCTTAAATGCAGTATACGTTGGAGGTGGAACATTTTATGTTTACATTAAGCTACACTTCTTCTAAGTAGATGGCTGAAGCTTAACATAGTCATTCAAAACTCTGGATGGACTTCCAGTTTTAGAAAAATTGCCATTATGTTAGACATGGGAAAAATTGAATACCAGGTTTTTTTCTTAACAAGTGGTATTTTCCTGCTGCACTTGACTTTTTGCTGCTCATGGACATGTGATATTTTGCCTGTGGATCAGCATGAACATGTTTTAAGCTAAAGGAGATGTTAGTGACTTCAACTCCCAAGCCTTTTGCTTTAGGATCTTTTCCCAGTAGCCCTCTCTTCTGATGATGTAAAAATACCCTGAGAGCACCCATGCAAAGTCGACTGCCACAAAGAGCACACTGGACAACGGGTCCTTCAGGCTTTGCGTTTTATTGTTGTAGGATATACTCTATATAGTTGCTATGCAGTTTCTATATGGGAGTTTGCTAGAATTGTTTCCTGCAGTAGCAGTTTCACTTAGAATTGAAGCACAAAGTACATATTTTTATCAGACTCTCTATTATAAGAGCAGAAGCTAGAGGAGAAAATTACAGATTAATGACTGTGTAGACTTTTATAAAAATGTATGTTTGGAAGCAAAACATATAAAATATGTGATTATAATGTGACCTGTGGAACTATGAGCACTTCAGAGATCTACATGCATTTTGTAACTTTCCAATTTCATTTGTAAAAACATATATAAAAAATGTATAATATGAATATAATTTTAGGCGTTGTAATGATGGCAATTTAAAGATCCACAAAAAATCCTAGTATATTAATGCAGCATTGACAAGTAATTATTCTTTAAAATCTATATTAATCATCAGTAATTATGAGTACAATGTGGATTTCTTGAAGCCTGCATTGTTGTTGATCGTACACTCTAGTTTGTATCTAGTTTTAATGGCCCTCATCATGTTCTGATCCTTGGAAGTAATTGATTGCGATAATTACTAAAATTGTCATAAAATCCTGGTAAATAGGGAACAAACTGAGAACAAATGCCCTACCGGTGTCTCTACATTGCAGAATCCTCCCTCCTTGCACAGCCCTTCTGCTTGTATAATGGTTTGATTTGTTTAATCAGAAGTGCACCACCAGTTGCTTTTGATGTCTGAGGTAAAAGTCATCCATATGATGGGTCAACAAGTATAGTTACTGGACTGAATATAGTCCACAGATCCCCTCGCAAAGGGGAAACAAGAACGGGTCCACAGTGAATCCAACCTACCTCCTGCAATGTGTAGACATATGTGGTGTCCATCTGCCTCTGACATCTGGGGTAGGGATGGGTTATTTATCTTTATACTTCCTAAAACATGCATCAAACTAGTCAAGACAGAATACGTCTTTCTCATATAACTTTACTTTTTTGAAGACGGTCAATTAAATCTGCTGATCAACAGCTCACTGAGTTCAATAGATCTATTTCATTTTTATCCTGTGGCTCAAGTACTTAATGTTAGCACAATTAATGCAGATAATCTACTATCTACCATTTAATAATCTATGCTTTCTATGGTCTAATAATCTAGGTGAGAGTAAAACCTGATCTGCTATTACACATAATACCAGCACCATGAAGATATGTGACATTGAAATGAAAAATGAGATTGTTTGAATGTCTTTTAATATCTTGTAGGAATAAAAAGGGGTAGCCCTGTGTATATAATAAAAAATTATAGATTTTCTCCCTAAATTTCTAAAACTTCTGTGACAAGCAATGTCATATAAAAATTCTGGCCTTTATCTCTAAGTTTTGTCTATGTGAAAATTCAGCTAAATCTGTTCAAATATGGAAGTCAACAAAACCTTGCATTACAACTCATTGCATCGTTATTTTGCTTACCAAGAGTCTTTATTTATCTTCAATTTGCCTGACATTATTTTTTAAATCCGGTTGTATCTAAATTTTATATAAAGGTGATCCTTGTTTTGGAGATGAGTCCTGATGTCTGATTCCATTATTTCTGGGATACAATGCTGTCACAAAATTTGTTTTTCAAGGCCCAGGATAGTTTTTCGGGTTGAAGTTCCATGTGGGCCATGTTCCCTGGCTGCAGTATAAAGCATGTTTCTCATTCCTTGCCCTGTCCAGACTGGCTCAAGGGCTATCACATGAACTATCTGTGATCGTTTCAAAGGTTTGTCACTGCTCAGGACCACTGTTGAAACAGTTCTTTCAGGTCACTTGATAGAGAGGGCTCACCAACTGACTGTAACCCAGAATATGCATTCTCAAGAAACCCAAAACACATAAGAAAATTTGTGTTTCTTTTTTGTTAGCTGGTAGAGGTGTGGCTGTTATTTTACTGATTGCATCCATTGAAATATGGTGCCCACCTTGCCATTTTATTCTAAAAACTGGATCTCCCCCACAAGCCCTTTGACCTTTTTTTTTTATGGCAAAACAAGCTTTCAGAAGGATCTGGTTTATTCTTTTCCTTTTCTCAAACATTTCCTCCGCTATGTTGCCCCACATAATGTTTTCAGTAAAACATGGTCCAGAGCAACCAGATCTGGGTTATCCTGCTGGAGCAGGGGGTTGGACTAGATGACGTACAGAGATCCCTCCCCACCCCAACCCTTCTGTGAAGATGTTATTCTGTGATTCTGTGGTTATTGAAGCAATGGTATGTGGTTCTAATCTCTAGTGTTTTGACACAGCATTGACTTGTTTTATCAGCAGGGCATCCATGGCGCATCTTGTGGATTTAAAGCTGGTCACCTCTTACACTGCCATTGAAGGGGCAGCAGAAGGTACTATTCCAGCCAGTGGTATGACTGTACTTTAAGTGCTACAAGGATGCATATGTGAGTAACCTATGTGACTCAGTGCCAGACTAGTTGTGTTTCACGTGTTGAATTCGAATCCTTCCAAGGTGACATTCATTTGTGTGTTGTGTATTAGTAGACAATTTTTCTAGCTTGAGCATGTGTTTTCTTGCTTTTTATATATATGAATATTATCCACTTTAACTGTAAACATTTCCAGGTCATTAGCTGTTGCCATACTTTTTATTAATGATTTTGTGACTCAGAGCTTATTTTTCCTGGTACCAAGGCATCTGAAGACGCCATAAAACATCATTACCATTTTCTGAAATGCCTGCATATTTGTCCATAATTAACTTATTGTTACACGCTCCTTCCTTATTTAAGTATAATGCCAGACCCTGAATAAAATCCTTCACTCCAATAAAGGAGCAGCCAAAGATTGCCAAAATGGTGATGTAGAGCATGGCATAAGGATGGGTGGAACATCTGGCTGACCCTTAAATGTTAAAGCACCCAGATGCACTTTAAATCCCAGAGCATGTGGAAGCAGTAGCAATCCTCAGAAGCCCCAAATGGATCCCTGAGGATATACCTTACCATGTCTGCTGTTTCAAAAGACTTTTCCCCTAAACTATGCACAGACTGATGCTTGGGATTATTACCTGGTAACTTTATTGACATTCTTGACAGGATATGCCAACAATGACAATAAATGGGGGGGATCCTTCTCATTAAAATGTTTAAATCCATGAATGCAAATAATTTTGGAAATCACTCTTGTAAAAGTTATCTGCGTTATAAAACATATAAAAAAAAAACCAGTTATAATCCAAATAAACAACTTCCTAGATTCAGATCCCAAGTGTTTTAAGGACTGCTGAGCATTATGACCCATAGCTTGACATAGGCAAACTTTATAAACTTTGCCCAGTTAAGAGTCTACTGTGAACAAAAAAAATCACTTGAAGTGTCACTTTTGTTTTAATTTACTTTATTAATATTCTCAGATATGATCCACCATTCCCAAGCATTATTTTCCATCACCAGCTCTCTCATCACCCCTGCAGTAGCCATGTTCCTAAGATTAAGACTATAAATTGACTATGCTGATTCTTTAAGGAGAAAACCACATTAGATGCAGAGTAAGAGTTGCAAGCTGAGCCTGTTATAAATCTTGACTCTTTACACCACATGGAGCCCTAAGGAAATGGTATCCAGGATTGTATTTCATAGACCTCTCATGCATTTCAGGCTGTACTTGTACTATGCTAGAAATATATTTATGATGTGACCTGAGGAATTATGTGGGTGTCAGACTGATAGAATGGCGACAGGTAACTTTTAGAGATGAAAAGGAAAGAAAAATGGATGATACACCTCTAATATCAAGGATTAGAAGGCAAGGAAGAGGAAAGTAGAAGGGTGAAGACAGAAAGGAAAGGATTTTTTTTTTTCTAAAGCAAATCGTAAATAAAGGAGAACACACCTAAACAGTAATCAGTCTGGGATCCTCTCCTGATGTTCTGAGAAGATTCAGGGCTCCCTTTTCTTGAAGTTTTTGCTGTCTAGAAAGATTTGAGTCTTAGGTAACTATTTAAAAGGCACTCTCTGTTTGACATTCAGGCATTTTTAAAGAGCTGGAAATTCTGAATCTACTTTTCATTTCCAATGCTGTGTATGTTACTTAGCTGGAGAAATAAAAAACCGTGTTTTCACATTATGTGTATACGGATGTGCTGGTTATACAGGGAAAATGATAAAACTGACTGCAACTTACACAAAAAAAGATGGTGTGAACTGCATAAAGTACATTAACTGGTATGATAGGAAGAAATCCATTTGATCGCATTGATTTTTATTATGATATCATTTGCAGAAATGGCATGGTAAAAAATTCAAACACATTGAATGATTTTTAAGTTGGTGGTGTTCCTTTTTAATTCTATTAAAACTGAGCAGCGAAAAGAGATTAAGGAGGTTTGGAGGTGAGGGAAAAAGCAGTGGAAATAAAAGTCTCTTGCACATCTAGTTGTCTTGTTACCTATATTAAAAAGTTGTTACTCTGAGTTCCTGATGCTTGATTAGTGTACTGGTATATTGTATCCTTCTTTTACACAAGTTGTTAGACCTGCCAGCAGCTTCAGGACTTAAGACAGGAAATGTATTTGCATGAATGCTGACATTTTCTGACTTGCAGCATCCATAGTGTAACACAGAGCGGGCACTGTATGTAGGGTTTGCCCTGATACAACCAGGATTCTGTGTAAGAGAAGAGCCTTATATGCATTCATGGCATGATTCAAGATCAGGTAATGTTCCACTGTGACAGGTTACTGAGTTTACTTTTAAAGCAGCATTAAAATGTTGCTCTCTGACAAATAGGACTACTTCATAGTAAACTATGACAAATTTATAAATCAAATAATACAGGTTTCCATCAGGAGATATAAATGTATCCTCTGAGCTTCAAACACACTGGGGTTAAACATCTCCAGTTTGAGGTGTCTAACATAAGTCAGCCTGGGTTTATTGATTGTATTGCTACTTAATATCTTTATTTAATGTTTTGTTGTCCTGTTGAAATTCTACAAAAGTCAGCATTGATGTCTTACACTGATAAGTTCTGAATCTCAGGAGCTTCATTTTGTTTGGAGAAATCAGAGCTGATAATATTAGCTATAAATGCTGTTAGATGCATCCTCAGTCATGTTTTTTTCCCATATGTAGTAGACTTAACTGTTATTTCCTTGTGCCAGTGTCAGTCACTGTTTAAATCATAGAATATCTCAAGTTGGAAGGGATCCAAAAGGACCTTTGAGTCCAATTCTCTGCTCCTCACAAGACTACTGTGCTGATTGGGATAGTTAATTTCCATACGATATGACGTCATGCTCAGCATATAAAGCTGGGAGAAGAAGAAGGAAGGGGGGGACATTCAGAGTGATGGCGTTTGTCTTCCCAAGTCACCGTTACGCGTGATGGAGCCCTGCTGTCCTGGAGATGGCTGAGCACCTGCCTGCCCATGGGAAGCAGTGAATGAATTCCTTGGTTTGCTCTGCTTGTGTGCGGCTTTTGCTTTACTTACCAAACTGTCTTTATCTCAACTCTCAAGTCTTTTCACTTTAACCCTTCTGATTCTGCCCCCATTCCACCTTGGGGGAGTGAGTGAGTGGCTGGCTGGTGCTTAGTTGCCATCTGGGGTTAAACCACAAGAACTACCTAAAATCAAACCATATGGCTAAGTACCTTGTCCAGATGCTCCTTGAACACTGACAGGCTTGGTGTCATGACCACTTCCCTGGGGAGCCTGTTCCAGTGACCGACAACCCTCTCAGTGAAGAACCTTTTTCCAATGTCCAGTCTCAGCTTCCCCTGACACAGCTTCATTCCATTTCCTTGTGTATTACCGCTGGTCACCAGAAAGAGGACATCAGCACCTCCCCCCTTGGCTGCCCCCCCTAGAGGAAGTTGTATACTGTGGTAAGGTCACCTCTCAGCCTTCTCTCTCTGAGTTGAATAAACAAAGTGATCTTAGCCACTCCTTCTAAGTCTTGCCCTTGAACATTTCACCATCTTGGTTACGTTCCTCTGGACAGAGTCTAATAGTTTTATGTCCTTCTTATATTGAGGTGCCCAAAACTGCACAGAGTACTCAGGGTGGGGCCACACCAGTGCAGTGTAGAATGGGACAACCACCTCCCTCAACCAGCTAGCTATGCTGTGCTTCATGCACCCCAGGACCTGGTCAGTCCTTTTTGCTGCCAGGGCCTACTATTGACTCAACGTAGCATGGTTTTAAAGAGTGTTATATTTTTAAGCTCCTCTTCACCTAATTCATATGTTTATTCACTTTTAAGGTAACTTTTCTTTGCTCTACTTCACCTTATTAAAATAAGTATTTAATGAAATTTATAGACCAGGTTTTTCTCTGCTGGATTAATTTTCCAGTAACTGGTCTTTCTCTTTTTATCTGCAAGTCGTGCAGGGCTCCACCTTGACAGATTAAGATCAAAGTCTACTCTCTTAAAATCCAGGGCTGCAGTCATAGAATCATAGAATGTTTTGGGTTGGAAGGGACCCCTAGAGGTCATCTAGTCCAATCCCACAGTCCTTCATTTTGTCCTGCTCCCTCCTCTTAGGATCTTGAATTCTACCACCTCATGGTCCTTGACTTTTACATCCACAACCAGGTCTTCCTTTTTTGTAAGTATCAGGCCCAGCAGAGCATCTTCTCTCATCCATCACCAATGCTGGTTCCTCAATCATCTATGTCAGGAAATTGTTATCAGTGGACTCCAGAAATCTCCTAGGTTTCTTGTGCCCTGCTGTGTTGTCCTTCCAGCAGATATCACGGTGGTTAAAGCCCTAGATCACTGCTTTTTTACAGAGCATTGCATAAAAAATGATACTAGATACAAGTGATTTTAATAATCAGGATGCTTGCAGTTCTTTCATACAAAGTAAACTGTATACACAAATAATGATAATTAAAGATTCAATATGAGTTCATGGAAAATTGATTCCACTAAACTAGCTGCATGTAATTTTATTGAAATACTAAGTATTACAAATTTGTTTATATTTTATTAATACAATTATAATTAAGTTTCTCTAACACGTAGTTATTATACAACATTTTTATTAAGAATCTGGAATGGTATGAAAGAAAAATGACACATATTAAGCAGACTGAATGTGGATTAGATAATATATCCCAAAACAGAATGAGGAAAGAGCCATCAACTAGTTGTTTCAATCAGAATGTTTTTGGTCTTATGTTATTTTTCTTCTAAATCACTGACAAAATCTTCACTGATGAATGTGAATGTGTTACAAAAGTCAAAGAAATGGTTATTAATGAAGAGGTTACAGGATTTGTACAATGTTATTTATTTTTATCCAATTACAAGAATCTTATTTTTTACCATGGCCAGGTGTATGATCATACATCAGTAATAAATAAGGTATTTATTCTGTAGTTCCTGCTTACAGTATTTATTATTGAGAAGTGTTTGTGAAAAGCTATAAGCACAACTGTAATATAGAGAGCCTTAGCATTATTATGTAAGTTTAAACAGTGGTATACATGGAAAAATGAATCTGAACTATAATAGCTGGGCGTGACTGATGTGCAGTTGGAAATGCAAGGAAAGTAAGCCCTGCTGGCTGAATAAAAGAGACAGAAAGGCTCTTTCCATCTCTCTACTGACTATATGGCCTCTACATCACTATTAAACATTGAACACCCTGTCATCTATCTAGCTTGAAACTGAGGTTTTGGAAATGCACTTCCTACAATAATCAGGTCAAGAACGTGCAAGTAATTAGGCTGCATGATAGATTGCCAGCAGCGTGCCCAGGTGGCCAAGAAGGCCGACAGCATCCTGGCTTGTATCAGGAATAGTGTGGTCAGCAGGAGCAGGGAAGTGATCGTGCCCCTGTACTCAGCACTGGTGAGGCTGCACCTCGAATACTGTGTTGTTTTGGTCCCCTCACTACAGGAAAAATGTTGTGTTGCTGGAACATGTCCAGAGGAGAGCAACAAAGCTGGTGAGGGGTCTGGAGCACAAGTCTGATGAGGAACGGCTGAGGGAACTGGGGTTGTTTAGCCTTGAGAAGAGGAGGCTGCCAGGAGACCTTATCGTCCTCTACAACTACCTGAAAGGAGGCTGTAGCGAGGTGGGGGTTGGTCTCTTCTCCCTTGTAACGGGCAATAGGACAAGGGCAAGTGGTCTGGAGTTGCGCCAGGGCAGGGTTTAGGTTAGATAGTAGGAGAAATTTTTTCACTGAAAGGGTTGTCAAGCATTGGAACGGGCTGCCCACTTGGTTGAGTCTCCATCCCTGGAGGTATTTAAAAGATGGGTAGATGAGGTGCTTAGGGACATGGTTTAGTGGTGGGATGGCAGTGTTGGGTTGACGGTTGGACTTAATGATCATAAAGGTCTTTTCCAACCTAAATGATTCTATGATTCTATGTGTGACAGGTCTAGTCACTAGGCAATAGAGTCTCGCATCCACGAGTACAAGTAGTCATAGCTGCAGCCTATCAACAGAAGCTACTGGAAAACTAGATCTGACTGATTCCATTAAACTGATGATAGTTGCTTACCTTTAAAATAATTTAGCAGTAATGAAAAACCAGTGATGAACCTAGAGCTGGCTCATGCTTTGTGACTGGGTGAACTGGGATCCCAGAAAAGTAGGAGAAAGTGATGTAGATCAGTTGGAAGTGGGAAGAGTGGGCCCTAGGTGAAGATCCTGTGGAAAAGTAACTCCCTGAAAGGGACAAGCAATGGGAAACAATCAGCTATTATTAGCTTGAATGAGATAGCATAAAAATGCAATGAAGAGAAAGTATTGGCTATGTCTATATTAACATGGGTTTGGTTTGAAAAGAGTGGACCTAGGAAGTGAAACTTGTAGTAGGTGTCATGTCCAAACTATTTGTTGGTTATCTTTACTTAATGGTTTTATGTGGGAAAACATTCAGTCTGGGTTTCTGATTGCAATCTCCAGCTTTTTCATTCTTGTTTCCCTATGGTGCCAACCAAAGCAGTTTCAGCACTAAAATTTTAATCTGCCTCCACTTCTCATTGGAAAATTTAAATTAAATAAATCATTTAAACATTTTAGTAGTTGTTATTGCACTATCATAGTCTACTTATGCATTTCAACTTGTCAAAGAATGATGGGTTGTTATGGGTGTTTTAATGAAAGACTATATTAAAAATACCAGAGTAATGTAAAACATATTGCAAATGAGTTCAACATTAAAGGCACTTCATGTCCTTTATTGGATTCCTACAGTTTTGCTTGTGTTCAGACTAATGGCTGATAGTATGTGATGGGAATGCAGAAATCAAGCTGGTGTACCAAGCATACTCAAACACTAGAGATTTACTGTTTCCTTTTTCACTGGACTACAACATTGATTTTCCTATATATACACATATATACATATGTATGTGTGTAAATATTTATAAAATATATGCATACAGATTTAACACATTGCATAAAAATATATGCATATTCATATTTACATTTTATTTAGATAAATGCGATGCAAGGAGATTTGTCTACCTGAGGAGGAGATGACCTTGAATTGTAGATTGCACACAGACATTGCAGTAATTTTCAAGTTAATATCTTAGGCAAACTTTTTTGGTACAGTTGGAAAGATTTGGACTACTTAACTAAGACTCCCTGTTTCATCCCGGACTCTGGATTGATGTGCAATTGTTGATATGTCTTTTATGCTCCAAAATCCTCTAGATGCCAAAGCAATTTTAGTGGATGTGAAATGAGGACCAAGTAACTGAAATATCCAACTATTTAGAATAGCCCTTGAGTAAAAATAACTTCAAAATCTGGCTTTATATTTAGATTAATTAAGATTAGGATCCTGTGCCTTCTCTTCCCAGGTTTATGACAGTATTCCACAGTTAGAGAAGGTAAAGCAGTGAAGATATAAACCGTCTCTTATGTAAAACTGAAGAACAGTATGTCATTAGATGGAATTTTCTAATGGCAATTCTGTTATATGAATGAAATATCCCAGAAATCCTTAGAGGTGGATTGTGGGAATTAAGTGTATAGTAAACTAATAAAACAATTTCTCCTTTAGCAGACTAAAAGAATTTTTTAGTGACTCACTCGTTCTATGACTGTGTCCAGGGTCACATTTTTTTATCATCTCCATTCCTAACAAACGTAATTACAATCATTTTCAGAAAAAAAAGCTAAGAAAGATTGTTCTTTAAAAAAATGGTTTAGAGTCCTCTAAGATGCATCCATATATGACAAGTAAAACAGAATACTTACTCCGTATGGATTTATCAGCATGTTTATATATGACTAGACGTTGTAGTAATGTGTAATATGGAGGGCCAATTTTTACCTCCTTTTTCTCTTTGCATTCTTACTGAAGGTATTCTGAGGCATGTATAGGCTTGGAAAAGTGAAAGGGAAGTGAAGTCAGAGATGTAGGTCCAGAAGTTTATTTAAAAAGACCCAAATAAATCTCCCTCTTTGAGGGTCCAGATTTATTTCAAGAATTCTGGACACAAGAAAAGCTGGATTAAAACCTTTGTCTATATTAATTCTGAGGAGTTTTACAGCCAGTTAAGTCTAACAAATAAAGCAATATCTTGTCCAGTAATGTAGATATGATATGTTGACTTTGGCCAGTTGTCAGACACACAGCCAGCCACTCTCTCACTCCCCCGCTTCAGCAAGAGAGGGGGAGATAATAAGATGAAAAAGTTCATGGCTTGAGATAACGACAGGGAGATCGCTCACCAATTGACATCACGAGCAAAACAAACTCAACTTGGGAAAGATTAATTTAATTTATTACCAATTAAGTATAGACTAGGATGGTGCGAAACAAAGACAAAAACAAAACCCACCTTCGCCCCACCTTTCCCTTTCTTCCCAGCCTCAACTTCTCGCCTTCATTCCTGACTCCTCTACCTCCTCCTCCTCAAGTGGTGCAGGGGATTGGGGAATGGGGGTAGCAGTCAGTTTGTCTCTGCTGCTCCTTCCTCCTCACGCTGTGCCCTTGCTATGAAGTAGGGTAGAGTCCCTTCTCCTTCATGAACTGCTCCAATAGGGGTCTTCTTCATGGACTTCAGGGCATCTAAGCACCACTCAGCCACTCGCTCACTCCCCCCACAGTGGAATAGGGGACAGAATCAGAAGGGTAAAAGTGAGAAAAACTCGTGGGTTCAGACAAAGACAGTTTAATAGGTAAAGCAAAAGCCGTGCACACAAGCAGAGCAAAGCAAGGAATTCTTTCACCACTTCCCATGGGCAGGGAGGTGTTCAGCCATCTCCAGGACAGCAGGGCTCCATCAAGTGTAATGGTGACTTGGGAAGACAAATGCCATCACTCCAAACGTCCCCCCCTTCCTTCTTCTTCTTCCCCTCCGCTTATATACTGACCATGACGTCATATGGTATGGAATAGCCCTTTGGTCATTTGGGGTCAGCTGTCCTGGCTGTGTCCCCTCCCAGCTTCTTGTGCACCTGGCAGAGCTGAGAGATGAGAATTCCTTGGCCAGTCTTAGAACTACCCAGCAACAACAAAAACATCAGTGTGTTATCAACATTCTTCTAGTACTAAATCCAAAACACAGCACCATGCCAGCTACTAGGAAGAAAATTAACTCTGTCCCAGCCAAAGCCAGGACAGAGAGCGAGACATGAGGGTGTCCACCTCTTACCTAATGTTGGAGGCAGTCAAAAGCACAGGAGTGAAAGTGGGATTCCAGAGCTAGTTACCTGAAATATGCATTCCCTTACCTGCAGTGATATCTGGCTAAGACAGAAGCTGTGTCAACAGAGACCAGAATCTTTCTATTACACTTTCAGCCCTAAACAGTTGGCTAGATCTAGGGTGCCTTTCTTTTTTTTTGTGCAGTATGACCTGCAGTGCATTGATTTCTGGCTTTCCAGCTTCAGATGAGGCAGGGGGTGTCCACTGCAAGGAGATTAAGAATTTTTTTTTTTTTTTCTGAGATGTTACTTCTTTCTCAGACTGAATATAGCCTTATTTTATGTAGCTGAGTGCTCTCTGAGTGCTCTCACCAGTAGGCTATCTTGAAAAAGGTTGTCACTAAAACTTAAGAGTTCTTGCTACATGTAACTTATCTTCTCCAGGGTTCCTAAATCTTAGCGCAAAATAGGCTTGAGGAAGCAACATAAGGCTTGAGGAAGAAGGTGCCTTTCTTTTCCAAGGAAGCACATCTGACTATGTGTGGACAGTTAATTTAAGCCTATAGAACACTAAGGCTCAGTAAAGAAAGGATAAAAGAATATAGGCATCTATTTACAGTCCTGGAGAAACGGGGGAGTAGATTGCTAAATGTAGATATGTTTCAGATGCTTTAATTCCCAACTGGGTTTATGAAGGCTATTTCAACAGGGTACTCTCGTATCTTTATGAGGTAACTGAGTTTTACAGTAAAGGGAAATCGTGTATCTCTCATCTATCTTGGCATTAGTGAAGCATTTAATGCAGTACAATGTTGAAAAATTTAGGTAAAAATGAGGAAGACAGGCTTTTTATAAGAATGATGAAGTGGGGGGGAAATTAGCTGAAGGAGAGGAATTTACTTGTGTCAAAAAAGAAGAGATTACTAGTGAAATTCTTGAAGGTCAGATCTTAAGAGAGACCTTATTTAGTATTTTTATGACCTTGATGGAAAAAAAATAAAGGGAGTAGCAAGTTGATGCAATTTTTTTTAATGAAAAACAAGTTGGGAAACACTGTCATATATAACCCCATCCTGTATGCCTCAAAGTCTGGAATAACAGAGCATAGTTAAAAATTAACCCAAAACCTTAAGTGAAGAAGGCTTGGAATCAATGATAGGATTATAAGGCATCTGCAACGATACGTAGCTACTAAAAGGTGCCAGCAGTCCTTGACTACATCAAGAAAGATACCTCTACATGTGTGGAGAGGAATTGTCATGTACTGACGACTCGTCATCTACAATACTTAGTTCTGTTCACTCACAGTCAAGTTGGAAAAAATACTTTCTAAAAGAGGACACCAAAAGACTGGCTTATTTAGCAAAATGAAGACATAAGGGGCACATGATTGTCCTCTCCAAACACATCAGTTGAGGTACAAGGGCTGTTCAAACAAAATGATAGTTCTAGCATAGCTGTAAGTGGTTGTTAAACTGGACAGGAATACATTTAAGTAAAAAAAGCAGAAGATACTTTTTGGCAATCATAAGAATGAAATTTTGGAACAGTAGCCAAGAAAAGTAACAGGCATAAGATACCTAACTTTTTTTTAAGGTAGAGTTTGATAAGTTTATCGAATCATTTAAATAATGTGGTTATCTTCAGTAGAAGGGGATGCCTGAGGAAGTAATGAGTTTCTAAATGAAATAAGATACAGCAGGGATGGATATCACAGAAATATTTAAGATGGACTGATCACTTGTCTATCATTCTTCCTCCCTAACAGATTTGAGGAATTTTGTGAAATGACGGGCTGCAACACTTAGTTTTTCAGGAGATACCTGACAATTGGTGTTGATCACCAAGGCACATTCCATATAGCTCTCCTGTTATTATTAAAGGGTTTATTTTCTTTTTGTTGGAATGCTTTGCTTACATAAGCTTCCTTGAAACATAAGTAGCAGAAGCAAACCACCCAAAGCAGAAGATGTAGCTATCTACTGTCTGAGTATATCTAAGTATTTATGAGTTTGCATAATTGCACTGGAATTTATTTCTCTTCAGGAACTTGAGAACTTACAGAGCTATAAAAAATTTAATACAGTCAGAAATATTGTTATTGTTTTCTACTGGAGTAAGTGTATGCGTTTTGTTATTTGCTTTCTTTTCTCATAGCAAGTACTGTAAACGAGAAATAAAAACTAAAAGGCTACACAGCTCTACATCTCACACAAAGGAAAGTAATTTTAAAAATAGCCCTATCCTTTGGACAGGAAAGTGAAGAAACAGTCAGAATAACAAGGCACTTTGGCTATTCAACAGTTCGGTAAGAAAAGAATCCATCAAGTGTTTGCCCTTAACAATTTGGCTGCACTGTTTTGTAGTAAAAGATAAAAATATCAGTTGTGTTCCATTAAATTTAAGGAAAAATGTCACTTCACTGTCATTGTTATGCACAAATACCACTAGGAAAGGTTATAGATTTTTATATTAAATATAGTAGGCAGTAATAACACATGTATTGAAAGTGTAAGTTTTGGAATCTGAAGACTTCATCAACTGAAGTTCAAATATACTTTCAGCAACTCACTGATATCTTTTATTTTATTTGGTCTCTCCTTTGGAAGAAGACTTCACTAAGTAGGATTTAATATCAATTTAATAATGTGCTTAGCACATGTTAAATACATATACTGAGTCAACTGACAGGAGGAAATTTTGTTGTATAGCACTAGAATTTATAGGAGACCAAAATAAAAAAAGAGAAAGAATAAGAAAATAACTTGTGTAGGAGGAACATGAAAGGGAGAAGGAAAAATACGTCCTTGACAATAGTTTATACACACAGAAAATATTTTTTACACTTCCTGTTACCTTGTGTCCATTGGGCTTGGAAAACATAACTATTTTTTATCAAAACTATTGTTAATATACATTGGAAAATCTTAATGAAAGTTATCTTGAACTGAAAAAAATTCTTAAAGACTGACAAGATTCAGTTTAACAAGGAGGAAGGCAAAGTACTATGCCTAAATGTAATAAATTACAAAATAACCACAAGTTTTATGCGAGGCATATGCACGGTTCTCACTGTTCAGCACTGAACACCAAAGAGTAATGTTTATTCATAAATGGATTTTTATTCATTAGTTTTATTTACTGCTACCCCAAAACAAATAAGAGATGGGAGGCTACTGCAACTTGTTATGGAAACAGCTATCAGAGCCAGCACTGAAAACTGAAACTGTTGCCTAAGTCTCCATGTATTTATCAAGTTCAAGCATAAGAAGGCCCAAGAAAGAAGCAGTAATAGTTAAGAGTAATGGTGGGTAAAATTTAAGTTACCTGATACTTATTTTTTATGCATCATTTAGCCCTCTGAAGATCTCATAACTTAGATAATGCCTTGTGATCTCATTGTTTTATCCTGTTCTAATAGTGATTGAACAGGAAGATATTTCCAACTCTAAGGCAAAACTTCAGCTGTGGATAAAATTGTTTCCAAACACAGAAGCAATTTGGAAAGAGGCTGCAATCTATTAGCCTTAAAGGAAAAGATAAAATAATGTACTTTTTATATTTTCTGGATTGAAAATCTTTCATTTATAATGCTCAGGTTTTTTGTGAGGAATACCTGGAGAGAGATTAATGAAAGAAGAAATAGTGGGAAGAAAAAAACAAAAAAAGAAAGTATAAAATCTCCTGCATGAACATGGAGCCATAGAAAGACCCATAATGTGCGCAATTCACATGATGATGACAGCCTAAAATCATGTGTAGGGACTGAAAGAGACCACTTAAAGTCAGTACAGTGAATTTGGAATAGTGAGTTGAGATCTTGTGTCTCTTAGAAAGTGTGGTTATCCAGAAAGCACTGCTTGACAATGTACAGGTATTTTTTTCTGCCAGAAACTCTATCCAATGTATCAAAGCAAACCTTTCTTTTAAACGTCATCATCATCTACCAAGGCAGCACAGAACCATTTGATGTGTGTTGGCCTAGTAAGCCCTGGATTTATGGACATGTTTAACATATGGTCTAGTGAGACAGTATGTTGCAAATAATAGATTTTGTTTTGTTTCGTTTTCTAGTTTGAGCATCAGCCTGATGCCTGCTACTGTCCAGTGCACTTCAGCCTGTACTCTGCATACAGGTTTCTGAGCTGTACCTTATTTCATGAGGTCACTGAGAGGCATGGTAAACTTTTGGAATGAATTTGAGATACCTGCTCCTGTACAAAGGGAAAACAATAGTTTGTGGGGAAAAAAAAAAACAAACAAAAAACAACAGAAAAACCCCACAACATGTTAACAGCTAATTTTAGGCTGAGAAACTACATTTTTGGAGAGGTTTTGGCTAGGTCTGGCAACTTATTACTGCATATATTGCAGCAGGCCATTGCCAACCATAGATGAAAACTCTATAGGGTAAACAGAAATTTTTAATTTCATGCATCATTTGTAACTTGTTACACTGATTTCACAAACTCAGAAGGTTGTTAATAAAAGCTAATGAGAGAGACTAAGTGCCTCCCTTTATAATTCTTCAAAATTTTCTAGAATTGGATTCTAATTACTACCTTCTGTGTTTTCTGAGAGCAAAGAAGTCGACTTTTAATTTATAAGAAGAAAGAATAACCTTTAACTCTCTTTGTTCAAAACTGTAGAAATATTTAGGGGGCATTAGGTGGATCCTTGTTTGTTCCTGACTTAATTTTCTTCCCTCGCCTGTTATTTCACCTTTTATTTAGTAGTTTAGAAATGTGCTAATATTTCATGAGGTGCTTTCTTGCTTTTCCATGTTCACAATTTCTATGTTTGCATTTACGGATATGTTTGTGTTCTCTGATTTTCGTAAGAACTCTTCTCAGCTCACAGTCACTATGTAATAGCTTGTAATAAGACTTAGCTTTAGAAATGTCAAACATAATAAAAAAGGAAGCTATAGAAGACACAAAGAGGGACACAAATTTTCTTCAGTTCCTCCCTGTGCAAGGATGAGAGGGGTCTGTTATGATTTCTGATGCAAGTAGTCAGCTGCTGATTCAGGATTATTTCACAGGAAAGAAATACCTCCTGCACAACAACTACTGAGAGAAAAAGGGGCCTTCTAATGCAAAAAAGAAAAGCTTTGAGTGAGGATAGGAGAGGTTTGGTCCACAGAACACCTAAGTCCAAAGGGAGACTCTCACCAAAATCATTATTGGCTAGCAAACCACTGGCTGGCAAACAGAGGGTCAAGGATCGCGATAAAGAGACATAAAAGATGGAACAGGTTTGTGTCCTACTGTGATGTAAAATATTCACTGGTGAGTTACTGACAAATCTGAACAGTGTGTCTTGAAATGCAACGTCTCACAGGATACTCATCATCCAGTTTCAACAGTAATGACCTCCATGGACACAGACAGTGCTCAACACTTCATAGAGCCAGAGAGTGAAGGAGGCACAGGAAGAAACTCTGATTAAGCTGCAGAAATTTAATATAATTAGTATAAAGTGTATGGACTTCATTTACATGTGAAGTTCTTATGTGTTTAATATATACTTTGAAAATCTATCAAATAAATCACACCTTTCAAAAAGGGATGTTCCATAACTGCTGTGTTTGTACCCCTGCTGCTACATCTGCAAAATAAGTCTCAACTCTTGGGCTACAGTTTTTTGGACTTTTTTTTTTTTTTGTTAATTTCTAATTGAAATACAACACTAAGTCTATTATTTACTTCCTTCTATAAAAATGGATTAGAAATAGCTACCTAAGCCTCTTGAAAGCTACAGCACGAAATTTTCAGCATTAAGAAAGGCAACTGGTTTAGTGTTCATACTCATAAAATGTTACCTAATAAGCATTCAAAATCACTAAGAAAAATTCCTGTTTGTTTTAGACTGGGTAGATACTATCTTGTTTGTCTATCTTACACAAAATCTTTTAACTCTAGCAGCTTTCTCTTTCAAAGACCCTTTATCTTCTTTAATATCTGGAGAATATGAAAAATAAAAGTTCTATAGAGGATTTTATTCTAAGATAAGATATTTCTAAAACTACAAATAAATAGATAAACCTCTTGCAGTAATTTGTAATGAATGTTTCTTTTAAGGACAAGACTGCAAACACGATAGTTTCTGGTTGCAGTTAGACATATAATTTAGGACCCTGGTCGGCAAAATTTTATACATCTGAAAAACAAGCTGCAGTGGCTGCAGTTTAACCACCTCTTAAAATGCTTTAAAATGGTAAAGAGCAAGAATTTTATTTTCAAAGGAGAAAGATGAGAAACAAATCGATCAAAATTTGTTCTGAGAATTCAGAGCACACGGGGGTGTATTTTCAAAACAGAAACTGGCAGTAGAGAAACAAATCCTATTATTGTTTAATAGGATTTTTGCGCAGAATTGCCATAAACTGACTGAACACTTACTCTGCAGTAATTTCAGTTACAGCTGAGGAAAAAAGTTGGCAAAACAATTTTATTTTTTCTAGTGAAAGAGGCACATGCCCCAGAAGAGAGCTAGTCAATTCTATCTATCTCATTTTGAAAGCCACTCAGGCATTCCTTCCTTAACGTACTTACTCTGAAACTAAAATACTAATTTAGAAGGAGTTATTTTTAGCCCAACCAAGGCTTAATTTTGCTTTGGGGGAAAAGAGCCGGACTTCTAAATTCAGTGGGAAAAGAGGAAAGACAATAATGGTTTGTGGAAAGAAACAACAATAAATATATACTTTGTATTTTTCCCAAATCTGATGCATGAGTCACTGAATTTGCAGTACCAAGCAGTTGGCAGAGTGGTTTTTTACCTTCTGTAGCATATAAACTGTTGTCCTGAGTCTTCACAGCTTATCCTGGGTTTAATATATCGTAGGGTGCATTAATGTAATAATTTTAGAGTGCTTTTAAAATTCTAAGGCTTATTATTTTATCAGGAGCTTGTAACTTAAACACTGTACTGAAGAAAGTTTTTCAGCATTGCCCGATTATTTTTAGGTGGAAAGGGAAACATCTCCTGATTATTAGGAGCTAGGGATGGGTCATGCTGCCACTTGAGAGAGGAACTCTCTAATCAGGCATTTGCTCTGTGTAATCCTGCCTTCTGTGGGCAGCTGGTTTGACATGCTGAAAGCTGAAGAAACACTACTTGTACCATCAGCAGACATGGCCTCTCCCTAATACAGAACAGCTTCAAGGAGAGATAGCAAATCCCAAACCCTCAGAAAATAAAATCGATCACCAAATCACATCTCTGTTTTCCATATTAAAGGGTCTTTTTAAAATAAAAATTGAAATTTTTACTGTTTCTGGAAAACTTTCATCATGGAAGGTTTGGAATTTACTGTGCAAAAATCAAGGATGAGAATTTTCAAATATGACATGACTGTTGCCTCCCTCAATGTTTTTGGCCAGAGCAAGCATTCTACTTTTTTTCACGTATAATGTTTTCCAAAAAAAGAGGCATTTGATGCCGGACACCCAAATTTAGGCATTCAGTCTGAAAAATTACCTCAGGTAAAATTTACTGGATATTTCATTATCTCTCAGTCCTTCCAATATTCATATTCTTTGCAACATTTTCAGTATGATCGCCATTGCTACACTGAAGCAAATTGCCTTTTCCCTAGAAGAAGATATTCATCTGGCTGCTCACTGTTTCAGGACAGGGACTGTGTCCTTCCTAAAATGCAAATATAAGCTTCTGAAAAATGGTCCCCTCACCCTTGAAAGAAGTTGTAGTTTCATCCATTTCTAATGAGAAAAGTATTCTTAATGGTATCAAAATAAGTATTAAAAATCTCATTCTTAAATATTTCTTGTTCTTCAAGGAACCCAACCTTAGCTGTACCAACCAACTAGAAAGAAATAATATACGGATAGAAAGTTTTAGGATGCATTTTTAGCAATTTTGTACAAAACCAGCAGGATTTGGCAGACTTTCTTACTTATGAAAAGAAAGAGAGAGGTGGAACTAGGAAACTGTTTAAACTTGGAAAACCAGCAAAAAAGAAAATTAAAAAAAATACCACCAACAACAGTTTTTTGGAAGTATTTGCTAAGTCCTACCTTGGAAGTGAAATTTTACAATAGTCTTGCCATGAGAGTAATGGGGACCAGAAAGATGACAAGTTGTGAGACAGCACCTGAAGATTTCTGAAAGTGATTTTATGACACAGTGGCCTAGGACCACCAAGAAACAACCTCAAAACTATTTACTCTCTTGAATCTTTAGCCCCCATAGACATATATTTGTGGCAGAGAGAGAGTAAAACAACAAAAAAGACATGTAGCTAAAGAAGTAAATTAATAGATACATTAATTAAATACAGCATTTAATTGGATCTCTTTAGTCCTATAAACTTCTCATTAGCAGTTTTTTATTTGTGATACATAAAAAAAAGGCATGCATCCTCAGCGCTGAAAAAGTCCTATGCTTCTCTGATATATGCATAATTATAAGATGGGCAAACTACAGGACCTTTTCAATAGCAATTACTTCTCAATTTACAATCTGCATGAGACAAAAATCTTTAGGCCAGACTACGCTCTCAGTTACCAGAGTACATAGGAAACTAGCTTTTATGTCTTGCCAGTTTTATTTTGGCTCACCATTTCTGTTTGCACATTTGAAGTGTTTTTATGACAAAATAGTTCCTGGCAATGTTGAGTGTGGTTAAGTATTATTTTTTATATATAAAGTGGAAGCATAAAATAATTCCTGAGAGGCTGCAGTCTATTTCTCCATGAGTCTTTCCTTGCTTTGCATGGGGCCATAAGTTTATCATTATTACTTTGCCCACAAATGAGTTGTAGGTATTTAGAGAAACATATTTTAAATAGGAAAAGAACATAGTCAAATTTATTTTGCAACAAGCATCCCTAACCCAAGAAGAATGTCACAGTTTCTGCACTTACTTGTAAGAAAAGGAGCTGTATGTGTGGCCTGTTAGCCTTGGCACCTGGTCTTTAAATATTTGCCTTCATCAAATGCTTGTCATGCCATGATATCAAAAGAGGGAAAATGCCTAGACAAAAACTTTCATCTTCCAGCAAGTACAGGGAAGTCAGTGAAATGTCAACCTGGTTTTAACCTTGCTTGTTTATTGCATATTTCTATTATTTCTAGTGCACCCAGAAATAAATTAAGTAGAATTCACAAGTCCTTAGCTAGTAGTCTTAGACAAGGTAATGAACTAGTGCAGTTGATCTGGGATTTTTCTACTCCTAACAGAAACAGTAAAATACCTGTATTCAAACACATTATGACATACCCTCTTTTTTGGCATTGTATTTCTCTTAAATCTAATTATCTTTTAACATAATTTGCAAACACCAAAATCTCAGTTTTATGCCATTTTCTATTTTGGATACCGATAAACTATGGAAAAAAAAATGCATTAGGGAAGATGTGTTAGGTCATAGTGACCTAATCTTTTACATCTGATTTCATACTTTATTACAGCCTGGATTGTAGTTCCAGTGCTGTTTCTTGATTATATGTTTTAAGTTAGAGGTGGGAGACATAGATTTTACCACAGAATTTTATAGTTCTTTCTGAAGACGAAAGTAGCCATTGGAAAGGGCATCAAAGGTAAACCACAGGGAGAATGAAGGACAGGTTAAGCTGTAAATGTTGTAAATTCCAAATATTTTTTCATCCAAACCTACAGATAGCTACAAAACCTGCTTATGCAGGCTCGCACAGATGGGGCCCTTAGGACAATGGTATGCTACAAAAAACCCAAAGCAGATGTCTCTGTTACATTCCTTAAGAACTGGTATCACTTTGCCCAAGGTACGAATCAGAAAAAATAAGGAGAGGAGACACTCCTAAATACTAAAGATACTAAAATAATAAAGCAGAATATGGGTGCTTCATGCTTAATTTATGTTGGTTGGTATTTTCAGTCTGCCATTTGGGGTATGTAGTTCAGGCATCTGCCATGCCAGGTGCTATGTTATAGACTTACTGCTCCTTATGAGGGGAGAGGGAGAAATCTAAAGGGGTCAAAAAAAGTGATGGCCTAATGTCCGAACCCAGAAATTCAGAAACTCTCAGTCTACCGGCACAGGAGAAGTTTCTGTGAATACAGCACTCCAGTCGCAATGGAGAAGATAATGCACGCAGCAATGTAACTGACAACTCAGTGAAACAGATTATCTGGACCCTAAATGTGGTCCTTCTGCAATGGCAAGAGGCTAAGCCGAGAAGCTAAACTGAGTTACTGGAGGAGCCAAGCCCAAGTCCCAGCCTGATGACAGTCTTCTGGTAATCACTTTAAATGTCTGCTTAAAGCTATCCCTACCCAGAAGATCAAGTTCATAATTCTTAATGTTATGAGTATAGTAACAAAAACATCCAATAATTCCTCAAAGATAAGAATGTCTTTCTGTCTAGATGAATCAAAGATAAATAAGTTGTCTTCAAGCTCATGCTTTCTTTTTGTCTACTCTGCTTAAAGCAAAGTTCCTTCTGTATTAGGACAAATCATGGGAAAAACATTTGGAAAAACAAAACCAACAAAAAACCCAATTTATTTTTTTTTTAAATTGTTGATGGATAGGCTTCTCTTTCTTAATCTAATGGCAGTTTGGGGCAGATACCAGACTGAAACATTCAAATTTCAGAAGGGAAAATTTCATGACTCTTAGGGGAATTCTAGTGATTGCTCTGCATCTTGAATTCTTCTTTAGTTTTCTGTTATTAGCTTGACATTTCTACATGTCTCATTTTCATTGTTATGAAGTGTATCAAAAGCTGTACAGAAACAAGCTATCCAGTTCCTGTGTGTTATGACAAGATTTCATCTTCTTTCTAGCATTATCCTTACATATAGTATTACTATTACACGGTTCATTTTGTTGTTGCTTCAGATGTGAAGTAAATGTTTTGAGATCTGTGTTTGTTCAGGAAAAACTGTGATGTCAGTTGTTTCAGGCAAGCAAGTCAATTAACTGGACTGGAAATTTCAATTCAGGTTTTACTGGAACCATGTTAGAAAGAAATATATCGAAATATACCAATCTGATTTAGGGTTTTGCTACACACAGTTTTAACATGGAAGGTTTATGTATGTAAAATAGATTAGCTCGATTTTTAAGAAAAGCCTTAAGGAAACCTCTGCTGTTCTCTAGATTAAAATAATCTTAACTTTATTTGGCTAAATCTATTTTCTGGTTGTGATTCAGTCAAGTAACTGATAAACTGACTAGTAAATGGATTAAACTAAATAGGAAGAAGACATTTTTATTCTGAAATTAAGGGTATCTATTTAGTTTTATTCAAGGACAGCTATTACACTTGAAATTCACACCGTATTTTACCCAAATTAATGCTCTAGTTAAGAAAACTGTCAGGAAATGAGGCAAAATACTTTTGGTATTATAAAATATTTGCCATGGTCTTGAAATGAGTTTAAAATGGGTACATTCAAGTTAATTTGCATTTTAGATGAAGGGTTTTGTTGATTCTTATGTTTGCTGGATGAGTTTCCCCAGGCCTAGTTACTAATGGACACAGTGCCAAAAACAGTAAAACCAGCAGAAGTCCCTGAAGTACCAATGAGCTTTTAATGCTCATTCCTGATGGCACTGATTGTCACAAAGGGAAAATGAATAAAACTAGTGTATAGTCAAGGGGAACCACATCTAATACTTCCTAATGTTATTTCTGCCTTTACTCATAAGCCTCCTCTCTGACCCTTAACAAACTCACACCACTTCTGATACAAGAGCTTTTTTCTGTATAGTGCTTACCATCTGAGGCAGCCTTGGTATATTTCTCTGCCTCATTAACTCACTCTATTTTTAAAAAATCTCAGGGAAAAAAAGGTTAATTTTTTCCCCATAAACAGTTTAATTCCTCTCTCTTTCCATTTTCTTGTCTCTTAAATGAAAGGTGTTGCATAAAATAAAAATATACTCTATTAATAGGCAAAGTATGATAAAGAAGTGCAATGCAAGATAACATGATAACACCATGTGCTCCCAAACAATTTTCTCTGCTTATTTAGCTTTGCAATATTCCTAACAGGAATTTCAATGGAAAGCACTCTTCTGCTTCCTAAAGTTCCCAGGTGGCAGCTAGGATTTAAAGGTAGTAGTGGATTCACATGTTTTGCTTAGGGCAATAAGGGAGCAAAAAAGGGGAAGGTGGTAATATTAAACATTAGAATTTTATATCTCTCTCTTGATGTATATTTTAGAATTCTTTCTATAAGAATTTAGTTTAATTTTAATCAGGATTTAAAGAAACCTGTCATGACAGAAAGAAAAAGAGGCTTTCACTGTGTCTGGCAAAAGGCTAAGTTCTGTAGGACTTAACTCTTGGATTTGTTCAGCTGTTATTTCTCTAGGCCCGAGAATAAACTCAGCCCCTGAATTAGTCAGAAAGCTGAGAGTTTTTTTCTGGTTTAGGTCTGTCTTTTTTATATCTGTTTTTAATCATCTTTCTCTTACAGAGAATTGTAAGTAAGCAAGCAGCTGAAGCAATTTCTGGTGAAGTGTATTGGCAGGGTTATGTCTGGTTGTTACAACAATTTACAGGGTGATTAGCAGCTGTATGCTAATTACTCAGGAAGCCCCTGATTTCCTGAAAACACTGATTCTCAGTTCAGATTGTATGGTGTCTTTGTTTCATCTCTGGTAAGGAACTTTTCTGTATGTATTCTGTTCACACCTAATATTACAGAAAAGCTTTTCCAGAAAATTCACCAAATATGTCCCGCTGAACAGTCTTCTTTAAGTATCGATCAGGTATAAATAACTCTAGCTTTATTACTAACGAATCCTGTTTCAAAATTAAGTTAATTTTTGTAGTATATTATAAAAACCTGTATAATAGTCTATTTTTTAAGTAAAATGCTATGAATTGGTGCATATGGATATGCTTTATTCAGATACTGAATTCTTCTCAGAAAGAACTGTATGATGGGAAAAGAGTCTGCAACCAAAGGTGGTGAGTTAATTCTGCTGCAGCCCAGAGACTTGTAACATTTCAGATTTAGGAGAGCTAGGGGATTTATTGGCTAAGTTATACAAATATTTAATCTGGACGGTCCCAGAGAAGGTGTTGTGAAAAAGGGTGGCATCCCTGTGGCCTTTGGGTTGCAATTTGTATTCTGGTTCTGAATGCAGATGTCCTGCTGCATTTGGAGGGAATTATGTATGGGCAAAAGGGACCTCTTCTGTGTGACTAGGTAGAAGACTGAAAGCCACGCTGAAAAGGCAGTATAAGACTTTATTCTCTCATTTTGAAAGTTTTGGTATTTGCACTAAGAAGAGAAGATGGAAATGCCTCCAGAAAAGAAGAAGGAAATGCCTCCAGTTTGTCACCAGTCATTACAGTGCATGGTATCATGTAGTCACAAGAAACAGCAAATATATTAGTGTGAAGTTTATTATGTGAATTACACAGTGAATAATGCACTCTCCTTTAGCAATGAAGTGGATCTGCCAGAAAAGAAGTGGAGACAAAAAGGCTGTGGTTTTTGTGCTATTTGTTGGAAATTAATACCTATAGCTACAGTAATAATATTTGGGTTTAGCTACCCCCTGGCCAGATTGAAATTTTTGCCTATTAGTAATCAGGAAGTGTCAGGACCAGCACTAGGTCTTTACTGTGCATGTGTGGATTTTAGAATATACGGCTCCTGGATGTTGTTAGTGGTACCAGGCTTCTCTGAACATGACAATGTGAAAGCTAACATCAGTGATACCTTTCCTGTCCTCAGCAAAGTCCAACAGGATTTTTTCCCTTGTGCCTGTTTGCTCATGCCTCTGCAAACAAAAGGAAAGTATATGCTTTTTAATATGCTGGCTTTTTTACTGCTGATAGATAAAACTAAGACTTCTGGAGAACTGCCTTTGGAGCTGTTTATTGGTGACTTTGAGCTCTCATCTATCTCTACAGAGGTCATTTTGGACCAATTTTCAAGGTCCTGTTAATAATTACAATCTCATCCTTAGCCTCAGAGCAGCAGAAGTTGGGAAGAGCTGGCAAGGACCAGCTCTAGTAAGCCTTATATGTTGCTGAATATGACCACTGAGGAGCATTGTCATCTGCACCAGATGAGATAATCTTAGCAAGCACCATGTTGCAGGGTGCTAATTGACATAATAAAGAACAGAGTATATCCATCAAGCTGTGTTTGTGGGTAAATAGGAGCTAATTAAATTAGCAATAAGGCATAAGGCCTGTAAAACAACGTGTTCTTTTTATGCTTGTTGTAGTTGGTTCTCTTAGAGTCATTGTGTTAAGCAAAGATACATACAAAGCTTACATATATGTTGCTCTAGAAGACAATAAAATTAAAGTGGTGATGTAAGATACTAGTTACTAAGTCATACTTAAGTAGCTGAAAAAGACACTGGTCTCCCAGCTGCACTTGAGCTGGGCTGGCCAGGTAGGCCAAAAAATTAGTGCCAGACTATTTAGAATACCATTTTAGTAGTAGACAACATTAATTAGGTATCAATATTTACCCCAGATTTTATTAAGACAACTTCTGAGTGAAGCAGAAGTTATTGTTCATCTGACACTTCTCAAATGAAGTTGCATAATCACACCCCGATATAGATCTTCAGAAAGGGAAAGATTGCTTGCATCCATTGTTTGTAAAAGTAATACAATTTAAACCAGCCTAATTACATTTGAAACAAGTTTTATTTAATGAGGTGGAGAAAAAATATCTCAGGGAATTAATGATCTCAAAGGAAATCCAGTTCAAAGTGATACTTGCAGTCCTGTGTATGTGAAATATTTCCAGCAATAATGCCAACAGGGGTTTTGTGGTCATGTAAGAGATCACCATTCAAGTTAATAAAGACAGGAAATGATTGACTAAATTATCAACAGATGGGAACAACTGCTGCAGTGGGTGAGAAGCAAAATGAACCTTCCCAGTATCAGCTATAGGGGTAACTGGAAGGATGCTGTGGTATGCCTGCCAAGGGAGATTTTTCTTCAAGACATTAATTTCTTAGCTCTCATACTGACCCTCCAACCTGGCAGATATCAGAGTGGCAGTCTTCAAAAGGCTTGTATATTACACTTGTCAGCTTTTATATCTAGTTAAAGGTAGCTTGTGAAATAGGAGCTCAAACTCCTGTTGTCTTTTTGTTTGTTTGTGGTATTTAAGGAATTGGTCTTCTCCTTATACATTTACTGATGGGTGGGCAGCAGCTGAAATATCATTGTTATTGCCTAATGCACAGAATCACAAACAATTTAGGTTCAGGCAGGACCTCAGGAAGTCTCTAGTCCCACATCCTGCTCACAGCAGGGCCAGCTGTGAGGTCAGACTTGACTGGTCAGGGCTTTGACCTGTTTGGTCTTGAAAGCCTCCAGTGATGGAGACTGCACAGCCTCTCTGGGCAGCTTGTGCCACTGCTGAGCTGTCCTCAGAGTCAAGAAGTTTTCCCTCATATCCAGCTTGAACATCTCTTGTTTCAGGTTATGCCTGTTGTATCTCATCCTCCCACCACACGTGGCTGTGGAGAGCCTGACTTGGCCTCCCTGATAACCGCCCTACATTCACAAGGGGGGATATTGTTAGAGGTCCCCAAAGTTCACTTGTACTCAGGTTGAACCAGTCACAGTCCCTCAGCATCTCTTAATAAGGCGAGTGTTCCAGCCTCTTCCATTCTGCCGAACGTGCTCCCGTTTGCTGATTTATTTTGTGCTTTGGAGGTCCCAGAACTGGACATGGTATTGCAGATATGGTCTAATGAGTGCTTAGCAGAGGGGGATAATCACTGCCTGTATTAGCTGACCATGCTCCTGTGTTCATGCAACCCAGGGACCTCTTGGCCACCTTTGCTGGCTGAGGCTCAGATTGCTGCCCATCAGGCTGCAGGGCCTTTCCTGCAGAGCTGGTCCCAGCCTGTCCATCCACATCCTGTGCCATTGCAGGCCTTCCTCTGTCCTGGGGCAGCACTTGGCACTTTTGCTTGCTTAATTTCAGAAGGTTCCTGTCTCACCATTCTTCCAGCCTGTTTGGATCCCTCTGAATGGAACCCTACTCTCAAGAGTATCAATAGGTTCCCACCTAATTTGGTGTCATCTGTATGCTTGAGAAGTGTGCACTCCATTATCTCCTACAGGTCATTGATAAAGATGGTAACTAGGAGAGGTCCTAGTACAGGCCCCTGGAGTGTTACCGTTGTTACTGACATACTGGTAGAGCACAACCTGTTAACAGTGACCCTCTGGGTCTGAGCATCTAACCGTTCTAACTTGGATACATGAGTATTGTGGGAGACAGTATCGAAAACCTTGCTAAAGTTGAAGTAAATGGTACCTACTGCTCTTCCCCCACCCCAATTCTCTGATTAGAGGAATATGATTTACATGGTACAGTTACTTAGACTTATTTTTAAATTCAGAATTCCCTCAAATGTATCCAGCAGTTTGAAGTATTCTGTTTCCGTTGATTCCCACCTGCAAACTGAAGAAGTTTTGCCAAGAAATTCCTAAGTATTTCATGAAATATATAGCTGGCTCAGCTTTTTTTATGAGGTAGTGGGATATACAAGTGAAATGCATACTGGGGAATTTCAAGTGAGGGGGGAACAAAATGTATTTCTTTCTGGTATTGCTCTTTCTGTTTCTTTAACATATTTTTTTTTCCACAGTAAAAATAATAACATTCTTCTAAGTGTTTTGTAATTTTACTCCTACTTACCTTCTGCTCAGCAGTAAAAAGAAGAACAATTATGTAATTTAAAAAAAAGAAAAGCTAAAGTAAAACTTAATTTGCGGATTGTTACTGAACTCTTTCAACATTTTTACCTAAAACAACTGGAAAGCTAATATCCTCCAGAACACAATGTACGTTTCTCTATGATATATAATTTCACAAATTACTATATGCAGAATTTTTTGTGGTCATAAATAGGAAGCTTGTGTTAACAATGGCACTTAAAACGTTTTCTTATACAGAACTGTGATAGCTTTCTCTTATTTATAATGTTTTTTAGAATTAAATTGCATTATGTGACCCAGGCACTTTTCAGGGTTGGTGCTTAGAATGGTGGGCTCTTCCACCCCCTTAGTTACAAACTTTATCATTCATCTGACAGATGTTTGAGTTAGGAAAATAAATCCCCATCCAAACAATGAAGAAAAGTTAGTTTCTTATTAGATAGTGAAGTCATAAGGGGATAAACATACGTCTGCCTAAGAGCATTTCTATCTTGTCCCATGAATTATGTTTAGAAAATTGTAAAGTATTGTGATTTCTATATATGACCAGGTATGTATGGCCAGACCTTCAAAAGCATTGAAAACCCTCAGAGAGAGATCTACTTGCGTTTTCAAAAACAGTGTAAAGTTGTTGGATGTCAATCTATCATGAAATCAATGAGAAACACCTAATCTGTACAGACATTTTTACTTCTCCCTTCTAAATACCTAAATATCTTTGAATATATGACTCCTACTTTTTTATCTCTTTAGTAAGATAAATTTTGCTTAGAGCTGGGGTAACAAAGTGAAATTTTATGACCAGTAATATTACAGAGGTCAGGTTAGATGATCATTTTGGCTTCAAAAATCCATCAGTCCCTGAATGAGGAAGCTGAAGTAACTCATGGTCTCTGGTTTCAGGCTTTCCTCTTTATTCACACATTTTCTCTGTGTCCCTCATGCTAGGACATGCTTCTCTTTCTTTGAAAATATAAATCACAGAACAAGAGCCATCAGAGCTGGTAAAGATCTACTTAATCATTTACCCACTCCCTGCCAAATAGAATACAGTTCAAAAATAGATGATATTTCAGATATTAATCTGATAGCTGAATAATACCACACTTACTCTTAGCCCAAGGACCTATATCTTTTAGTAAGTAATTTCTAGCTTCTATCACGATCTATTTTAATCATCAATATTATGCTTGCCCTGGAGGGATGCCCTCCAAACCTCCTTCAGCTTGGCACTCTTGGCCATAACAATTCCCATTCCATTAAACCAGCCCATTTAAATGGAGAAGTTACCTCAGTTCAGTTCTGGAGGATTATTACAGCAGTCACATCCACAAAGATTTATAAAGTCACTTGTTTTTTATCTCCAGTGTCTCCTGGACTTCTAGCTCCTCAATTAATAATCTTTTTCATTACAGAGGTTACACTCGAATAAAAAACAAAGGTACTATTCTCTGACAAATAATTAGTTCACACTGTCCTGTTATATTTAGGTGCTACATTCTGAGACTAGAGAAATTTTTTTGAGCAGTATATCCTCATGCACCGTCAATGGGGAAGGGGTTGAAAAGCAGTAACTACAGAAAAAGCCTTGTGAAAAAAATTTCCACTGAAAAACATTCTCCAAATCTTCCATATTAGAAAATAGAAGCCCAGAAAGGCCAGACAAACCCAGAAACAACTCAGTGTCTTCATAAGGGAGTTTCTAAGAAACTTCAGACTACAGCATAGTAAGCAAAATAAAGCTGTTAGATTTTTGCAGATCGGGAAGCCCTGTTACTACAAAAGGACAGTGGCAGGAAAGGTTTTTCATTTGCATATCTAAAATAAAACTCATCTAGAAGTCTTCTCACTCTGTCAAGAGCTCAGGGAATAGGGTTCATGAGAAAAAAGTTCATTTGGTATTAGGAAGATCATGATGCACCAATACAGCGTCCAAGAGCTACAGCTATTGTCTATATATACATATACATTGTACACACATCTGTACGTACATCTCAATATATACATAAACTTATTCTATAATTGGAAAGTTTGTGAAAATTCAATATCAACAGAAAGATCAGAGAGATTAAATTAACCTGAACTGACTTCTTCCATCTCAGCTGACCACTGCAGGGACACCCAGGCTGAGCATGGGATACCTAGGCCACAGGTAGTCACCTCTTTCCCAGTTGAGTGGCTCCTCCACCCTTAGCAGGCAGAGTCCCCAGAGCTGTCTCCAAAAAACCAGCCAGTGTTTTCTGGGTCTGTGCATCCAGGGCAGATCAGCCAGGAAAACCACTCCACAGCCATGGTTCTGGGTCCCAAGGCTCTACCCTTCACCCTTGCCATAGAACAGGGGTAAACCCCTGGAGCCCAGACAGAGGCTTTGATTGTACCACTGCAGGCTCAGGGAGTGCTTTTAACCACTTTTATTCACAGCCTTTTCATCTTGGAGAGCTCTTCTTTCCCAGCCAGAGTTTGAAACAACATGAACCTATGGCTTTTTCTGGTCAAGCTGCATAGCTATTCAGTATTGTTCATTTTTAAATGTGTACTTGGGATCCTTGGAAATTCCATGATCCTCTTAAGATGCGGATTTTCCTTTGAAATTAAATCTTAAAGAAAACCACCAAATGAAATCAATGTAACAGAAATGTTTGTGTTACTCAAGGGTATGAAACTCATCTTCAAGAAAGAAAAAGTCTAGGGAGGTGGGCAAGTCTTAGGCAGCCATGCATCAGGATAAATATTTAGTGCTCGGTGGAGCCCCAGGATATACTCCAGGACCAAAGACAGGACAGAATGTTATATGCTTTATAGACTTCCATAGAAACTAATTTTACATATGTTCTTTTGCAAATATGAGAGCATTGATAACAATATTGCTGTTTTGCAGAAAAATAATGATGACACTGAACAAATGTCAGACTTCACTAGTTGTCCTGTTAATGGTCTCAAATATGTTAAAAAATAAACAATCCTCCAGTCCATAGGAAAAGAAATAGCTTAAAAAGAGCTTCTTTGCACAGCAAACAGCTTCTCCTCCATTGATTCAGTACAGAAAAGGGAATATTTTAATTTTTTTTTTTTTTGTGTTAGCTTTTGTGTTAATGTTCAGCATCACTGATTGTAGACATTATGTCTCGTTCTTCAGTTCTTACTGATTTGTGCTGTAAAATGTTTGGACAGAAAGCAATAAATCATGTTTTCTGTCATACTGAAGAATAAATGAACCTGTTTTGCTGTACAACCCACAACTTTAAGGGTTAACTTGTCCCATTCACTTAACCCAAAATAACATTCTGAGCCTACCCAAGCAAATCGAATAAAGAAAAAAAACCTCCCAGTTATCCAACACAAAGAGAAATAAACCAGCAATTTTTTTTTCCTATAAAATTTATACTGTTCACATCTGGCTCAGTTCCTATCCATTTGTTTATTACCCAAATGAAACCTCTTGGTAACTCGCGGTCCAATTTTACAGCCTCCCACTCATGCCTATTTAATTTATTTAAGACTGGGAGGGAACTGACCAACACTGACAGGCTGCAGTTTTGTTCTAAATAACTGAATTTGGCCATGCTGCACAACACCAGCCTTACTTCTTTCCTCTCAAAATCATTACAGATTAATTCTTAGTTCTAGTTGCATCGAGCACATTAAATTTTCTTTCAAAATCATTTCAAGGGTCAGTGGTCTACTGTTTTTATTCACCAAAACCACCTGAGCTTTCTACTTAGATGGCAATTATATAATTAGCAGATGTGTTAATGAGTTTTCATTTGTAGTGGGCTTCTCTGGTTTTATGGACAGGAAAATAAATAGGGCCAAGCTGCTGCAGCTTTTGGCATGCGGATATTTCCTTATGAATTTCAGTTCACTCTGTCATAAAGAATAGCTCAGGGGTTTGGGAGAAAGGACACAGACTTTAGGTGCCCCACGCTCTAAAGAAATATTTAAAACCAACAGCAGCTGTAAATGCTTACATTTTTTTGAAATGAGGCCATGTAGATAAGAATCTCTCAGCAAACAATAAATGGAGCAACAAACAAGGAAAAGTATTGCCACTGTAAGAAAGAAAGAGAACAGCTGAAGAAGAGAAGTGTTTTTAAAATCCTCTTTTGAGTTATTTTTACTCGTTTTTTCAGAGGAGAGCTCTGAGCACTGTAATAAACAAAAGCAAAGCAGAGAGACCAGATATGGTTTTTCCTTTACTAGAGACTATTAAAAAAAGCAGCCAGGAATGTGTTTGTTAAATCTAAAATGCATTTCCCTAAGGGTGGCATCTGACCCTTTGTGTTATTGCTGGGGCTAGAAAGAAGCCTGGAAATGCCACATCCCCTGGCATAAACAGGAGGAAACACCCCCTATGCTGAATGCGGTTTGCTGTTGTCAGAGCTACTGTTCTGTTGTGATGGAAATATATCTGTAGACTTTCAGAGTTGCAACTGATACAATGGTTCCTCTTGGCTAAAAGCAATCCCGATAGGCTTCTCACAGATTTGCCTTCATTTTTATGATGAAGGTGACCCCTCCTCAAGCAGAGACCAGCAGTCTGATCCACAGAAATAGAAAATAAAGTGAAAGTGTGATTAAATGGATATAGGAGCAATGAAACCTAAAGGTTTATCCTAGTGAATCCACTGGCTTTTATCAGTCAATTTTATCAATCAGTTTTTGTAAAGTCTGTTGAGATTCTGGGGTGGAACAGGCCATATTAATCCTTGTTAAGCAACATGGAAACATAGTGTGCATATGCATGGGGTGTGTGTCTGTGTATGTGTGTGTGTATATAAGTTACTGAACATAGAAATGTACGTCCAGATATACAAAGCAAAATGACAGATTGTAAACAGTGGATTGGAAGTCTGTTGAAGTGAATGGTTCTGGAAAATTCTTTAGCTGCCAGCATGAAATAATCACCTTCTCCTGCTTTCTTTTTTGTATCCTATTGGTATCTTTTCATCAGGAAAGGTCTAGTTAGCTGTACAGAGGAAATATAACAACCTTGAAATAATACATTGAGTGCTGAATACCCACTGAAAACTCCAGGTGATGCTGCTGATGATCTTAACACATAGAGAGTAATTTGTATTCTGATCCTACAGATAGATGTACTAGTGTTGACTCCTGACAAGTTGGATCTGCTGTGAAGACAAGCCCTCAAGGAGTAACACCAGCCCAATTATACTTAATGAAACACTTACACTTCTTGATAACTTTAGCCAATGTTCCCTTTGTTCTTTTTCCTGCAGGTTTAAATTCTGCTTCTCCTACTTTGATCTTAGACATGGAATAAACTCTTCTTATACCTGAGTACTTTTAAGTTGGAGGAGTTCATTTAAATGCATGGGGGTTTGTTGGGTTTTTTTTGTTTTGTTAATATTAGAAACACCCCTTCCAAATCTATGTGCTTTTAGCAGTTATCTCCTTGGGACCAAGGAGTTTCTGACCCACATGCAATGATTTAACATTCACACTTGAGAAAAAAGAGAAATCAGCAGCCTGGGAAGAAAATTACTTTTATGTGACATGATAGTCATTGCTTCATGTGTTGTTATTCCAGAAAGTATTTTCTAATAATAAAAGGTAGGGGGAAAACATAGATAAAAATACTCACCCAATCTTGTCCTGTCAAAAGGATTTTTGTATTTCTTGATATGTGGATGTTGCATATAGAGTAGCATACTTTATTTTAAGGTCAAAATTGGTATGATTTAAGTTAGATGAATGAAAAATTCCATTAAACAAATTTAGTTTTCCCTAGGCTAACTACTCTGTGGTCTAGGATGTATATTATTTCTTTATTAGAAAAAATAAGAAATATTTTTTATTATTTCTTTTCGTGTAAAATATAATTCTGACATTAGGTTAGTGAGAAACACCAAGAATAGCTAGTTTTGGTCTATTATTTTCCTGTTCTTGGCTAATGATGACAAGGATGAGCTGTGTATGAGCACTGGGAAGGGAATATCTTATTGGATTTAATTAATATTTCTTTGTTTAACTGCTTGTGACAGAAAACAGTTGTCTAGTTCTTGCTTCTATAGGTGGCTTGCAAACAATGAGCTAGAATAAAACCCTGCATATTTTGCCATTACAACAAGACCCTCAGCTCTGCAATAGGCTGTGAAGCCCCACTGCTTGTGTAGAGCTGTGCCTCTGATAAGGTAACTGGCTGAAGGGAGAGATGCATGAAGTAGTCAGAAGAAACATTAATTTCACTGATGTATGTTAAAACCTGGCCCTTCTAGGGCATAAGAACGTCAAGCTTAAGCAACACCTGGGCTTCACAAACCGAAACTCTCTCATGAAAGTGTATGTGTGTATACATTGCTTTCAAAAGCCCAACAGGAGCCAGTTCTTTGGTTTGTTTGTTGGGGTTTTTTCCTTTTTTTTTTTTCTGTACTTATAAGATGAGAGAGTACTGTCTCCTTTTCTTCCAGTAGTTAGAGCACTTGCCTTGAAACTGTAGCATCAGTTCCTTCCTCCATCTGTTGGAATCAAATCTCACATTTTTTTTGTAACCCAGAGAATACCCTAATCACCTGGTGGTCCTCTGTTCTGGACAATGAAAAAGCTAAGAATGTATCAAATTTTTATCACTTAGCTCTTCCATTTGGTCCCAGATCCCTATTCCCCAACTGCCCACATTCCCCAAATGTTAATTTTCTTCTGAGCACTCTGCTGTAGTCCTTCAGTGCAATCACAGCAAGCTTTGTATGCTCAGTGCGTACATGTGCTCATGCTCTACATACATCTGTAATTTCATACTATTAAAAGTACTATTCTAGTGAAGTGCAACACTGCCCTCACTCATTTCAGACACATAGAACTGAAGCCCTCATCCTGCACCTTCTACACACACTTATGCAATCTATCAGAGGCATACACGCTCACATACACAATAGTTTTTTGGAGCTGCAAGAACAATACATGGGGACGGGAGGAGCCTCAAAGCCAAGTACGATGTAGCACGGAATTAGCTGGTCCTCTCTAGAGGCTGACAACCTTGAACAATGTGAACGTAAAGCATTTGTAACCACTTGGTCTGGGTACTAGGGATGCTGCCTGGAGAGAGCATGCTTAGGGTTGCATGTGTAACCTTATTTCCTCCTCACAAAATTGTTTAATTCCAAAATAGACTAGCATGAACCAATATGAATGTCTCCTGGAAAGACAAAATTAAGGGATACAAATGTGGCAGCTGAACACAGAAGTTTTTCCTTGTCTGGTACCACTGAGTGAAGGTCAAAGAGCAAAATGAGGACTCTGAAAGACTAAGTAAACATCTGTGAATACATAAATCAGTAAACTCTTTCAGCCACAGAGCTGAAAAAATGCATAGTTTTTCATGGGACTTAGCATGAAATAGGTGCTGTTGAAACTGAGGTGTTAGAAATACCCCCAAAGCAATATTTCATGGTCAGGGGACTCCGATCCTGAAAAAGAATGACCTGTGCCATTGTCAGGGGGCAGAAGGGTGAGTCTGGGCTTTCAACTTCAGCCTTTAAAGTGGTATTTAGCAGACTTATGAGTCTAATTCCTATGTCACTCCATCCTTTTGTAGTTTTCCTAAAGTAGCTCTAACATGTTTACTGTAAAAATCCTGTCTGCAGTTGTCATACATTCCTATGTTCTTTATTTCCTTCTTGATTGTTGATAACTCCTGGTAATAGCTTATATGAGTTGTCAGATCAGTAGTGCTTTCTGGTATATTTTTTCTCCTTTTCTTTATTTTACATCAGGTAACAGGTTTATTACTTATTGTCAGCACAGTGAAGTGAAACAGGGATCTTCAGAATATACTGGCTGGTGGGTCTAACCTCTGACTGTGCAGTTCCAGAAGAGTTTTTTTCTGTATGTGTATTTTGGGATTTTTTTGAGTCTGTTTTTCTCTTCCTTATTCATTAACTTAGTGAATGATGACTTTGTTGTCAATATGGTGCAATAACAGTAAACCACTGAATAGCATCTGAGATACTGTACTCAACTGTACTTAGCCACCTAATTAAGGCACATCTAGAATGACATGCTTCTTCCCTCTGAAGCTTTAAAGGCACCCGAATTTAAGAGATCATGACAATGAATACTTTTTCTTTACTTCTAAATTCCCAGAGAAAGTGTAGTTAGAACTTTCCAAGTACTTATTTTGGCATATAATTTGCTGTGATGTTAATAGCTTACAGATGCAGAGCATCAGAGTACAGATGATTAAGGCCAAGTGGGGGAATCAGTAAGACTTAATTATGGCACTTTGAAGGACATTTTTAAGACTCAAAGCTCTTTTTTTGCATGTCTCTGAGGGTCCTATGGTGACTTCCAAAGGATAAACAATAAACCCCCCCCATATATGTGGAAGCAAAAGCTTGTATGACTGGTTTCTTCTTGCACAAAACTGGAAGCATAGAGAGGATTCTTTGAAAAATGAATTGACGTCAGTAGTGCTTTAACAGTTCACTTTAATACTTCTTTAAAACTTTCCCCTTTTAAAGTTATTAATCTATTCACTTTACACATGTTCTGTTAATGCTTTGTTCTTGTTGTGTAGGTCTGCTTTGGTCTTCTGCACTTCAGGAGTCTTTTCTAGTTTTAGGAGTCACAGCAACTGTGTAGTACCTGTGTGACAGTTGATGCAAGTCTGTGTATTTTCTGGCAAAACTTAAAGACTGGAGTCTTGAGCATGACTGGCTTGATAAAATCAGATATAGGCAAGTGAGTTACATCTTAGCAGAGACAAGTGGCAGACCATCATTCATGGTTTTTCCTTAGTTTCCATTTGAGTTCCTTTCCAGTGAATGAAGTAGACAGAAGTTGCCTCAGGTTTGGCTCCCATTCTTCTCACAAGGCAGGAGACTGAGTTAAGACACAACTGTTTCTGTCCCAGCTGATCCCAGGGCTTCCTTTGAACCTGGAGTCAGCATTGGAAAAAAAAATGAAAGTGCAAGAAAACCACATCAGTTTAAGCTAACCAAATCTGTTTTGTGCAATGATATATCAAGCACATTATTTTCTGAGAGCTTTTTAAAAATGTCTTTATTTATTGATATGCTTTATTTTCCCTTCTTGTAGGGAAAGAAGAAGGATTTCCATCTATATATTGCAGTGGTACAAAGGGATAGTTAATGCTAGAATGCTGCCTCCTATCTGAATAAAGCTTAACATGTGGACAGAAATCTGATCCCAGTGCTCAGACTCGCTTCCTTTATCTCATCAAGTCTGTGCCAGCATAGCTGGCGATGTTTCTGAAGGGAATCATGAGCTACAAAAGTAGACTAGACAGCAGACAGCAGTTAATTAACACAGGCTGTGGTACTTGCAAGGACCTTACTGAAGAAATTCACCCTTTTAATTTGTTAAATGTTTGCTATAGGTCTCTGCAAACATTATCTGGAGACGCATCAGCTCTTTTTTTACATTGATTCTTCATTTCTGTTTTCATTTGTAGTAATAGCGTTCTTTTAATCGAACAAAAACCTGTACCATTCCTATTAGCTTGCTTTTCTTGCAGACAAACTCACTAGCATGGAAGCCAGAATAGAGAAGCAGGTGAATTTAGCTGATTGTTTGCATAGTCTTCTGTGTGAGATTGAGATGAGTGCAATTTAAAGAAGACGGTGAGTTTTGGAAGGACTACTGTACACTTGTCTACAAATATTTTTGCTTGCAAATGATTCTTCTGTTGATTTTAGAGTAAAGAAGTATATGTTTGAATAATTAGTACACAGACCACAACAGGTTTTAGCGTTAGGCTTACAGTTTAAATTATTAAAAAAGAAAGAGGGAAACAGACCATAAATGTTTTTCATTGTTGCATTCAGACCATTTCTGCACATGAAACATGACTTTTTTATTTTTTTTACAGACTGAGGCCAAAGTTTAAGCAAAACAAAATTTCCTTCTCCCAGTAGCAGTTATCAGTTTAGTGTAGAAGGATATAAAGACCTTGCTATGTAGACCTGTTTGCTCTATTTGTTCTGTGCATAAACAACTCCTAAAGCTCTAACTCCAAAGTCTATGTTTTTTTTAAAACCTGTTCTATAATTTACAAACAGAGAATGGTCTACTCATTCTTAGAAATGAGTGTCTAGAGGATGACTTTTACATTCTGAACAGCAAAATTTTACCAAGTGGTTTGGCTCATTGCAATCATATTACTAGGAGTAACTGAATGCTATCTAAAGTGATAATTTCTATTAAAATTATCATAGCAAAATAAGCAATTATTAGATATTTGAAAGGAAACTTATTAATAAATTTCCACTTACAATAAAAGGTAAAAAAAAAAAGGAAGTCTTTGGTCATGAATATGTCTGCTGCCTGGTTGCTGCCAGCTGCCCCGTCATTGAAAGTGTTCAAGTTCAGGCTGGATGGGACCTTGAGCAACCTGATCTAGTGAAAGATGTCCCTGCCCATGGCAGTGGGGCTGGACTAGCTGATCTTTAAAAGTGCCTTCCAACCCAGATTGTTCTATGATTCTGTGATCTTATTTGTATGAGAGATTACTTGGATGCATGAGAGAAATTGGAGTTAGCTGCATTGCTTAAAACTTTGCAGACAGTAATCCTTTATATGTTGAGTGTATTATTAAGAGAAATTAATAGAAAAAAATGTTGGAAGGAAATGATATTATATTAATTTAATGCGTCTGGGTGGTGATGAGTTAATTCAGCTCAAAGGCTCATTCAGTTAACAGGTAAGGTGTCAACTCATCTTTCATTGTATTATCAGGAAGGAACTGGGTGAAAGCTGTCCAAAAACAGATGGAAGGGAAATGAATGAATCAGTGATCAGAATAAAAAAACATAGAGAAAGCATTGCATAATTTTCCTGAGATAAGCACAGTAGCACAGCTCCTATTGATCTGGGCAGATGGAAGCTCCATTTGGTTGAGTTAGTAGTTTATTCTCTTGTTCTCAACATGAGCATAGAAATACTAGACTTCTGAGAAAGGGCAGAAAGTATTCATACTTTCTGCTTTGTTAGTTCCTGAAGAAGAAGACTGGATTCCATAGAGACCCTGTTGGCAAAGGTTTCCTAGCAGCACTAAATCAGCACATGGTCTTGCAGCCTATTTCTTTTCTGTGCATTTTGAAAATCAGCATTTCCATTTCACAGGGATATTTTGCTATTGTGACATTTGTTTGCATCCAATCTGGAATCAAACCATGCATATCCTAAAGTCTTTTTTCCCATCTTTTTTTTTTTTTTGCCACAATCTTTGTTATTAGAAGTTTCTTTGGTTTAAGATTTGTGATTTTTACAGAATTTTAAGTTTAATTCTAATATTTTTCATGGAATCAGCTATTTTAGACACTTTTTGTGTTGTATTCAGCTGCTGCTGTTTCAGACTGAATTAATAACTTGTACTTGCTTTTGATGTCCAAAAATAACATTTTAATGTCATAATCAAAGAATCTGGAACTTAGTATATACTATATTGCAGAGATGCTTAGATGTGCTAGGCTTATTACCTCATGCATAGCGCCCACATGCACAAATGAAAGATAGTTTTGAAGCAATTCACACAAGATGCTCAGTATCTACGATCTTAAGTAAGACACTGCAGGTGAACAGAGTCAAACTTTCATGTGAAGAGATTTTAACCTAGCAAGCTAAACTGTCCTCAGCTTTTCATAACAACTGCCATAGAAATCCATTAAGAATGCTTAGAGGCAAAGTTATCAAGTGACACTGATTTCATACAGTAATTAAATTTGTCCATGCATGGTTAATAGCTGCATACAGTTAACAGAGAAAGAGAGCCTGGAAAAGATGTGGGTGTACAGAGGAGGCAGTAGAGTGGATGGTTAGTTGATCTTTACGTTTCAAGTTTTTTAGTTAGAGGAATGAATTTATGTCATACTTAAGTGTAGCTTGGATTGAAGCAGATTTTTTTATAAGATAAGTTACTTAATTGACCAGAATACCAGTTATAATTTGATAGTGAAATGAGAGTATTCACTACAACATAAAAAGCTTTTAAAGAGGTGATGTCTAAAAAGAAAAGGTGAGTTATCTTCTTTTGCCCAGGATATTTTCTATGGTGGATAAATATCAGAAAAATTTAAGCCACTGCATTTCCAGAGTTGAAATAGAAGTAAACTTCAGGGAATAATTTTGTAATGGGAGCCAGTTAAGGAAGGACTGTCTACTTGGTTTCTTTCCTTCCCATGCTATATTTTTCCTTCCCGTGCATATTTTGGGCATAAAACCAGATTTGCCCAAAGATTCTGCTTGTTCACGGGATCCACTGCATTTTGGATTGATGAGTACAGACATAGCATGTCACCACAGTATTTGATATTTCCTGAATTCACATGTAATTAACTAGACATGGGAGAAAAAAAAAAACAGAATTACTTTTTATGCCTCTCCTTTTTCTCACTTCCCCTTACAACTCTAATATTGCAAAATAAAATTTTGGTTGGCTAGCATCTGGCATGTAAAAGTTCAGTCCAAATTATTTGTCTGATCAAGTTACAAAAATTTGAATATGAGATCAGATATTTTGGTGGGAAGTATGCTTAGCCAATGGTACTGTGCAGTAACAGTGCACTGTGTAACACATAGAACATACACTTAAAAAGCTAAATATGTGTACCTATGCACTAGGTCAAATAACTTATTTCTGTTGATGAAAAAGAAAGGGATATAAATAACTCAGGTTTCACCAAGATTAAAGAATACTTACGGCCTCTATCAAGCTTTCTCAAACACAAAATGGCAGGTTAATTTGGTTGGAACTTAATTTACAGATTTAGAATGCTGGTTCTAACACAGACAATTTATGAACTTTACCATGCTATTAAATTGAATTAAATTCTCATACAAAGGAAACATGTTTATCTCCTGTGGCTGTGGGCTTTCAGTGGGTAATCATAATAGTAATGCATTTTTTCAAAAAAAAGTGTTGCTTTTTAACTGTATAAAATTATTCTCCACAGTAATATAAAATCTGTTTAAGTAATAGAACTACATTGACTTTTCCTTCAAGTTGGTAAAAGTATCACAGGGGGACAGCAGATAAAGTCCAAGACTCTTTAGATCCAAAAACTAGTAAAAATTGATATAAATTAGATTATAAAATCACAATTACAATAAATAGTAGCAAATATGATAGACTTATAGTATCATAGAATCATAGGACAGCCCATGTTGGAAGGGACCTTGAAACATCATCTGGTCCAACATTTCGTGGGAAAGGGAGCCTACATGAGATTATCTAGCACATTGTCCAATCACATCTTGAAAACCTCCAGTGATGTGGACTGTACCACGTTCATGGGGAGGTTGTACTAGTGAATGATTGTTCTTACTGTAAAAAAATTTTCTTATGTTGAGATGAAACTTATCTTGGTGCAACTTATACCTATTGCGCCTTGTCTTCTCTGTGTGAATCCTTGTCAAGGAAGATCCTCTGTCCTCTCTGTAGCCATGTTTTTAGTACTGGACTACTGTGATGAGGTCCTCCCTGAGCCTTCTCTTGTCCAGGGAGAAAAGACCTAACTTCCCCACGGGGCAGGTTCTCCAGCCTTTGTGCTCTTCCTTTGGACCCTCTCTGGTCTGTCCATGTCTTTCTTGAATTGTGGGGATAAGAACTGGACACAGTTCCCCAGGTGCAGCCTGACAATTGCTGAGTAGAGTGGGATGATCATGTCTCTATCTCTGCTAGTAACGCCCCTGCGGATGCAGTCCGGGATCCAATTTATTTTTGTTGATGCAGTAGAGCACTGTTGACTCCTGTTCAGCTTGTTGTCCACCGGGTTCCTCAGGTCCCTCTCAGCAAGGCTGCTCCCCAGGCACACAGATTCTGTCCTGTACTGGGCTCTGGTTATTCTGTCCAAGGTGCAGGACTTTTCTCTTTGTTAAACTTCATACTGTTCTTGGTAACCCACTGTTCCAGCTTCTCCAAAGACGGATCTCCCTTCTGACATGCCCCCGTCTTCACCCATTTTGGTGTCATCAGCAAACTTGGTAAGAGTGCTTTCAATCCCATCATGCAGATAATTTATGAAGATGTTGAACAGTGTGGGGCCCAATATAAATCGCTGGGAGCCCCCAGGCTGAGTAAACACATTGATCACCATGCTCTGAGTGTGACCTGTTCCTACTCAGACCACCCACCCAATCCATATCTTACCAGTTTGTCCAGGAGAAGGCTGTGGGAAATGGTGTCAAACATTTTGTTGAAGTCCTGGTAAACAACATCTACTGCTTTCCAAATGTCTCCAAATATTGAAGACCAAATGTTGCTGCTACAAAAATTATAAAGCAACCACGTAGATTTTATTAGCAAATAGTTCATTTTGAATGCAACAAATTTTGACAAAAAATACTAAGTAAAGTAATGTAAGAAGCATTCAGCTGCATATATTCTTTGCTCTGAACCACTGTTTTGTCTCTAAAGTTTTAAAAAGAAAATAGTAAATTTATCTTGCTAGAACATTTAGCTGAATTAAGCAATTAGAAGACACGGGATCAGTAGGTGTGATTTTGATGATTCTTCGCTTCTCAAATATTAGGACTGACTTCAAACAAATGTTTCCACATAGCACTTATGAAGCTCAAACATGAGAATCCAAGCAAACCTCTAGCTCAAGCTCTTTCTGATCCTTCAGCCAGCCTTATTTCTTCCATGATGCCTACACAATACTGCCTACTGCTAACCACTTGGCAGGCAGCAACTCACACATTCTGTGTGGAACATATTTTTGTGTTATTGTTGTTCTTTCTTTCCTTTTTCTTGACCTTACCCATCTGCATGTTTTGCCTATCAGTTTTGTCATTACATAGACCCTGATCCTTTAAATGCTTAAGCACATGGGTAAATTCAGTGTGTTACATACACCTTTTTGTAGGTTCTAGCCTGTGAGAACTCTATTTAAAAATAATCTTTACTGCTGGCATTGCTGCTTAGCTTACTTGTTATAAGAGTTCCTTGTAATCTTAGGACCAAGACTGCATTGTGAAAGTTATTTTACAAATACAAGGTAAAAAACATGGTCTCATCTTCTGTCTGTGTGGATACTGGGTTATTTTATACACCATAGTAAGATAGTTACTATAGAATAATCTTTCAATGAAATAAATATTTACTCTTGCCTGCTTTTATTTAGTTTAGGTTCCTATGAATTGTGATGTAAGCTTTTATGCATCTCTTTTTCTGTCTTTTGATTTTTTTTTGGATTTCTGCAATGACGTAATATATGAAGATTGATTTCTCAGAACAGTTCCTGATGGTGTTCATTTGATATCCAAAATATGAAATTAGAATGTGAAGTGCCTAAATATATCAACTTAGATGTAATATGAGACAATTTTTGTCTGCATATTTTAATTTGTGAAATACTGAATCAGAAGCCAGAATTACAAGCTGCTTCCTAAAATTGTTTGTTTTAATTCCATTTGGTTAATGGTAGTTTGACAAATTACCATGACCTCCTTTTTCAGCACGCAAAGATGGGAATTAAATAAGCAGAATTAGTTCTACTTTTAAGAAATAAGGAGAAGAGACTTATAAAAAACCTAAAAGCTTCTTGTCTGCAGGAACTAAAAATCCACCTACATTCTGTCTACAGTATGGAGTATGTACTAGAAAGCATACCTAATTTCATTTTTGCACAGAACCATATCTCTGAACTATGTATCTTTTTCTTTGCCTAAATTGATGAATAATTTTGAATTATTGTCATGTAATGTATTCATAATCACATGCATATATATTGGCACCTGTTATTTGCTTTCCACAAAATTATCTTCTTTCTCACAGTCATAAATATGTTAATGGAATTAAGTATTCAGTAAAATTTGGCATCTGGAATTATTTGACTTTCATAATAGATCAATAAAATCTTCAGTTATTTCTAAACAGTCTACACCTCCAGGAAATGTAATGAAGTCAAAAGTACAACAATTAAATAGGAGATCTAGGGCTTTTGCATTTTGATTTTATTGAAAATTATTACAGAAACCTTATCTTCTTACTCAAATATAATAATCTCAACACCAAACTTATTTTAGAACAAACACTGCACAATAAATGTATGCCAGAATACACAATCTTTTTAGCTGACAAACTAATACAACTCTTGCTGAAAAGGTGTGATTTCTTACATCAAAGCTGTTTCACAAAGGTGTTCCAAAACACTTCATTAGCAATGATAAACTGGAAAGTCACCATCAAACCAGAGCATAAGCCCTCATGAACCTGTTCTTTTTGCAATTATTACACCTACCTGTGGATTTGGGAAGGCTTTCCCTTGTAAACCACGAATTGAACTCTTAAGTGCAGTCTTTGAATTCTGACTTGTACCCTGATTTTTAGCAGAGCAGCATTTTAGTCTGGAACAAAGTATGAAACTATTGTTTTCTACAGTCAAAACTTGTAGGCTGAAGTTGTACTTTTGGGATATAGTCTTCTTCCAAAATACCAGCATTGATCTTGAAACACTGAATTAAAAACCTATGTTATGAAATTCCCCAGGGATTCAAAATTATGTATATGGTCATTCAAATGATGTTACCTGTGCCCATACAAAAGCACTTTCTGAACACTGTCAACTAACTTTATGTGTCCATAAAATATGCATTTGAGAACTTCTATTGAGTAGCTTAAAGTGTTTCTAAATTTCTCATATATTTTCAGAGTAAGTTGAAAGGTCACTTAGCTGGTAGTGATAATTATGTGCATGCTTGTATTTAGTTAAAGGAGGGAGATTAATGTCCCTGTAATATTTTTTGTCTTCCAGATATATTATTACCATTTTTTTAGTAATTATTATTATGGGATGATTGACATCTCACCCAAAATATGTCATTTGATATGTAGGAATAGACCTATACATGAGCTTTTCCTGAAAAGAGAAGCACCAAATTAGAGTCTTCTCACCTTTAGTCTCTTCAAACAAAAACTATACAGTTGAAGCAAATGTCACATTAGATCCATAAGTTTCCCTTAGTTTTTTGGTTAGTTAAAGGAGACACTAAATCAAATAATGAGACAAGTGAAGGGCAGCACTGGAAATAATACTGGGTAAAAGAGAAGAGTGTAATCAGAGAAGATGTTGAGTGAAAGTGCAAGGTAGCCAAACTCTTGGGCAAACTAGGGATTGCACTTCAGTGAAATTAGTTTCTTTCTGTGTTATAAAGTTTACTCTATTGTGTTGTGCTAAACACATCCAGATTGCCCTGTATGTTATTCTGCTTTTCACTTATGATGAAAATAAGTGTTAATGATTTATAGTAAAATTGAATAACCTTGTAGTCTAGACATCTTAACTGCCGGTATCGAGTCTGACAGCATTGCACTAGAGAACATGAAGACTGCTATTTCCATACAAATATACATGCATGCACATATGCACACACAAAATGTGTTACCAAACAGTCATTTTATCTCAGAGCCAAGTTATTCTACCTCAAAAAAAAAAAAAACCCAAATCAAAACAAAACCATTCTGGTTTATTGTGGATAATCACCCTCCTAAAAAAAAGCACTGACTTCAGCTCTAAATATCATCCATCTGAATCTCCCATGCATCTTTTTTGGCTTCCTCTGTTCTTCTCATCTGGGATTTCTGCCTAGTTCCTTCTGAAGTTTTCACCTGGCGTACCTTGGAGTGGGACTGGCATGACTGAGAGATGACTGAGTTTTCTCAGCATGTTTTGGGGCCAAGGAAAATGGTGATTTCCACTGGACAGATTTTCCTCACTGAATCCAGCAGACAAGTTTGACCCTTTTTGTCTTTATATGAAAGCTCTTAATCTTCTATAATCTGTTCTCAAATTACAATTAAATGCTATAGCATGATGATTAATCTGCATTTTTGTAATTTTCTGCTTAGAAATATCTTTAAATCAAAACAATAAAAAGCATTTAAAGTATCCAGAGGCCTTTTAAATGAATGACTGATGTACTGATATCCAAGGTATATCTTCTGGTTTGGTATATAATTTTCTCTTTCTTGTTCCTGAGTGGTCATATGCAAGCTTTTTTTTTTTTTTTTTGTACTTTTAGTACAAAATTTTCCAACAAAAATTGTGGACTGTTAAGAAGAAGAAAATTTTAAATGTCTTTTTAATGACACTTGATTTTGGTGAAGGTAGGTAAGGGGTAGAAATATAGATCTGTAGTATCTGTCTAGTTTTAGCTGACGACCATCACATTTCAATAATAACCCTAGAAAATGTATTGAATGAAATAATCTTGTGTTTCTGCAAGGACAGAAGATGCAGAAGTTGAGTGATTCTGTGACTTAACAAATTTCAAAAGAAAAAAGGCCTAAACATACTGATCCAACTAACGCTTTACTGAGAATTCTTCTCAATCCTTCTTTTCTACTGCATTACAAAATTAGCAGACATAATGGAATTTGTTATGTGCATTCGTATTTTTAAAAAGGTCTTGCTACTACTCCATGAAAGTTTGATTGAAAGATTTCAGGTGACTCTCTTGGATTGTAGCACTATTGGAGACTGAAATCACTATCTGAAATAGTAAAGGAATGTTATTAAAAAGGCCAATGCACAGGGAATGCGTAAGTAGAGAGATGTCTAATAAGGTATAGCAGGATGTCTAAGGGGATACATGCTGTATTTCTATCCTAATGTCTTGAAAAAGGATACAAAGGTGCTTACTATATGTACATTTAGGAGTGCATATGTGTATATACACACATAAGCACCTGACAGCAGTACAAATAGATTTAATCTGGAATTACAGAGTGAAAAATGAAAAGTCTGGGAAAATTAGCTTAGAAGATTTACTCAAGAGAATTAAACTTCTGCAAAGTAGTAATTAAGTGAGAGTTGTCAGGGATGAGTAGAGCAAGGATGTGCAATAGTGAACTGCAGTTTGTTAGGATGTTTATAGTTTGATAAAGTGGCAGGTTCTGCTCTGGTTAACACAGTGAAGGTTTATGCCGTATGCTAAGGAACATCAGTACAGGTTTGGTATAATTACGGTGTGCTGTATTGACAGACTGCTATACACTCTCTAATAGAAGTTTAGCACAAATAAACCAAAGGAGATCATAAAAGACTGATAAAATGAGCTTATAGCTGTATGAATTTACTTAAAAAGGAAAATCACAAAGCAAGGAGATTTAGTTCATAAATAAAATATTTAAAATTTATTTGGTAGATGCAAACATGAAAAAAAAGAGTTAAGCAGCCTTTTGTTTGAAGGTGGGGTTTAAGGATGAAATAGCTGAAAGGAAGAAAATGTGTATTGACATAAATTAAATAGAAATGTCTCCTGTGGGAAGAAGTGAAATCTAAAATAGTTAAGAAAAAAGAATATTTTATACAGTGCTCATTAATGTGGTGCAGGGTATAATTTTGCATTAGAGCACATTCAGTTGTATAGAAAAGGATTTCCTTCCTGCAGCTCTGCCCAAATTTTTATCTGTAGTATTTAAGATAATTGAAAAGCCTTTTCCATTTCACAAAGAATTCTTTGCCTGCAAAGTTGATACGACACACAAACGAGCATCAGGAATACTGTATACAGATAGCATGTCTCTCACTGGGCTCAAGATAAGGAATTGAATTATAATTCTGTCTTACTCACTGCAGGTCAGTCCACTGAAAAGTTCTGCTTGTATTTCAGGGAGTTTGGATCAGGTCCTGTAGCAATATAGAAATTGTTTTTAACTTCTGAGCTCTTCAAGGTATGTTTTCTGAGCTTTTCAATGTATGTTTTAATCATTAGTCAAACAGATATAATACCATTATTAATATTAGTAGAAAGCTTTAATTAGTATTATTCATAAGATACTTATTAGTATTATTCATAAAATACTTTTATATTATAAGACAAATTATGTTTTCTTCTTTTAAGAAAGTAGAATACTTCAAAAATATAAAAAATTATCTAAGATCCAGAAATTTAAGACTGAAAATATTACTCATTTGATGAAAAATCACTGAGGGTTTACTCCTGAACATGGCCGTAAATGGTTAAGGATTATTCCTGAAGGTGTGAGGTATCGTGTGATTTTCATAATACTGTTTTAGATCACTCATTGCAAGTATGGATGGATATTCAGATACCATAGCAGGCATAAGTATAGTCTCCATTCAGAATTTCTGTATTATAATAATATATCAGCATAGTAGTTTAGTCTTTTTCTGTCTCTGTCATGCCAGGTATAGTGATACTTTAGGAATCACAAAAAATTTCAAGGAGACAAGCATATCTAGTGTATCTTCTCAGTGCAAAGGGTTTTAAGAACATTATTCACTGAAATAATTATTTCTATTATGTGTTTAACAAAAAGCATCTTATTTGAAAATGGCAAGTATAGAGCAGAGGAAAAAAAAATCTTATTATGCTCTATTGTGTTGGACCTGGCCATCCTGTAACCTCACATCTCATTCTCATCAGGGATGCCAGGATTTTGAATGGTTTTAGCTTTGAAAAACAGGCACTTATTCTATTCCTGTGCTTCTTGCAACTTTTCTCCTTGATCTGATTCTGTAATATTATTTTTTTTCCTTAATGGATTCAGTTTAGCAATGGGTGAGGAAAAGATTGTATAAGTTCAGGTTATCAGTACCAGCCACTTCAGATACATGTATTACAGTAGCTCTTGGTTGTGCTAAGGGAATTAGCATATAAGCTATGTTCTCTTTTCAGGGAGCTCTGAGGAGCTAGAGTGGGTTACAGATGCTTGGTTTTGTTGATAACAGAAGAAGCTTTAATAATTTCTTTAAACCCAACTAATGATAGTTTTGAATGAAGACACGAGCACCCTGTGTTCATCTTTCTAATGCACTGTGTGAAGCTCTACCTGTTTTTTCAGTAGAAAGAATTTTTTCTTTAATTTTAAAGAACTTCACTAGGATATTAGGTAATGAAATGTAAGAGCCCCCTTCCACAGTATCGTTCTTCCTTCAAGAAGAAAGCAGCTGCTGGCAGTATCACTCCACTATTCCCAGCAGACAAAACACTAAGGTACTGTAACGTATTGTTAAAGGTCAAAGCAAAAGCGGGGTGAGTCACCCCTGCTGTGGAAGCTGAGGTGCGGAGGGGCAGGGAGGAAGAAGCAAACTTCTAAAATAAGGAAAACAAAAGGATGACCTGCAGCACAGAGCAAGAACAAGTTCAAATCTATCTTAACAAGTGTTTTGTTCTCTTTAACAAATCATAGCAAAAGGAGAGCTAAAAATAGGACACAATTATTTGTCTTGCTTTCACTGATTTTACACTGATTTCAGTATGAGTTTTGTCTCCACATCAGCTCACTTCAGCGTGGAAAGCAAATTTAAAGGAGATTAAGGCTGATGCTGCCTATTTGTGTTGTGGACTTTTCTCAGTTCACTGTAGGTATTGAAATATGTCATAGTTTGTAAGTGTCTCTGTACTGGTGGACATATGGCTGAGTCACTCCTGAGCAATATTCTGATATAAACTGGTACAGCTCCACACAGTCTTATCACTCTCATTTTATGACCTTGTAACTCACTGACTTGTTTGGAGTTATGGTGATTTATATCAACCCTGATGGTTGAGTCTTGTTTTGCTAATTATTCAAAACAGCCTGTTCTGAATCTTGAGAGGTGTTGGGAGGAACAGAAATGCTTAAACAGAACTCCAAATCTGGATGTCATTTGTCCCCTTAGTCTGGAATACCCGTTTAACTCACTAAACTTTTTGTATTTTTTTGTGATTCTGTAGTTAGGACTTGAACTAACATCAAAATTCAGAGCTGTGCATTCATTTTTTCTTTCTACCAATTTAAAAATTAAAAAATGAAATATACAATACTACCTATAAAAGGAACAATTTAGGGCTGTTTAATAAACATAAGTAGCTGAAAGATGTACACAATGTCTTTGACTGTTCACAGTTTTACTTGCTTTCACTTCTCATTGTGTGCCTATTATTTATTTAGATGCAAACTAATTTATTTTTATAAAAAAAATTGCAATTTTTCAAATATTTAATGGGTGGGCTTGAAACTGGGCTACAGAAAATTTAAAGATTGCACATGATGATCTTCTAAGCTTTGGTTTGATTTGCTGACTCACTTTTAGCTTCCTCTGCTTGTATTTTGCAATAGATTCTTGCATGAGCAAGGACTGTTTCTCCACTATAACACATGCAGCAGCTGCCACCTTGTAATATCAGCTCATGGGTGATTGGGTGCACTGGGCTCCTGTGACCACAGGATGTGACCCTCTGGCATTCTGTGAAGATGAAATGGGGGAAACATACTGGGCTTCCTACTTTCAAAGCTCAAGCCTTACTTTTAAAGCCTGAAAAGGACACCAGAATACAAGAGCACTAGTTCTTATTCCAGCCAGAGCTGTGATAGATGCAGGCATGAATGAATTCAGTGAGTGCGTTCATCCCAGGAAAGCCAAAGCATGCACACTAATGCTTGGCTCTGTTTTAAGTAATAGGAAATAACAACAGGAAGTTCACCAAATGTTTGCTGGTTTCCAAACATTTCAGATTCAGATCCTGCTGTTATTTTCTAGTCTTAAAAGTACCATAGTGGAGAAAATGCAGAAAAAGCAAACAAGTTTTAGTGAAGGTATGAAATATCTTACATATGAAAAATAAGTGTTCATCCTGGAAAACATGACTACATGGAGGACATGTGAAAAGTATTTAAAATCATTGATGGTGTAGGGGAGCTGGATGAGGAAGGATTGTTCAAAAGTTTACGCACTTAGGAACTAAGGGGTGTCAAAAAAAATTACTGGAGAATTAAAAAAAAAAAAAAAAAAGAAATTTCTTACAGCCCATAGTTTTGGAACTTCATGTTGAATGTTTGCCTGGATACCAGAACTGATTGACTTGTATAGGTTTGGATAGATTTTTTCTTCTCTGATTTTGTTAGAAAACTCTACCTCTAGCTCAGGAAGACCCTTCAGGTAAAATCCAGGGGCTGGGAGAAAATCATTATAAGTTTGACCTTTTCATATCTTTTTCCTTAATATTGTTTTCATGTTCCTTCAATATTTTTTGCCTGAGAAAAGAGAAGTCCAGAAAAGCTTGTGTATGCGTGTATGTCTATGTCTAAGATGATGATGAACATGGGGGAAGAAAACAGACGGACTGAGTGAATTATTTTTTTTTTTTAAAGACGGATATCTATTGGATGTTACCACTACATAAAGAATATGAAATCATACCTTGTAAATATGAGGCAAAGGAAAAAAAGAAATCCTCTCTCCATAGAACATTTTTCCAGTGTTTTGAAATTCAAGGTTGCAGAAGGTTTTTGGAGACAAATTCTGTGACTTGGTTTTTAAGTGTTAGATAAATTAAGGAACAGTAATGTAAGTTACATTTTGGAAATTACAATACAAATGCCATGGCTGAAATTGTGAAAGGAAGGCCTGCTCTGCACATATTCTACCTCTAATGGTGTGCTCCTGTTTCTGTCCCAGTATCTGCCTGAGGATTGAGGGGACAGAATCACAGAATCACAGAATCGTAAGGGTTGGAAGGGACCTCAGGAGACCATCTAGTCCAACCCCCCTGCTAAAGCAGGCTCACCTAGAGCATGCTACACAGGACTTCATCCAGGCGGGCTTTGAATATCTCCAGAGAAGGAGACTCCACAACCTCCCTGGGCAGCCTGTTCCAGTGCTCTGCCACCCTCAGAGTGAAGAAGTTCTTCCTCATATTCAACTGAACCACTGGACTCTGCCCCGCCGATCAGAACTCTCTGGGCCCTGTCATTCAGCCAGTTCCGAATCCACCTCACTGTCCACTCATCCAACCCATACTTCGTGAGCTTCCTTATGAGGATGTTATGGGAAACAGTATCAAAAGCCTTGCTGAAGTCAAGGTAGACAACATCCACCGCTCTCCCTTTGTCTACCCAGCCGGTCATGCCATCATAGAAGGCTATCAGATTGGTCAGGCATGATTTCCTCTTGGTGAATCCGTGCTGGGTACTCCTGATGATCTTTTTGTCGTCCACTTGCTTGGAAAGGACACTCAGAATGGGACAGTAGGTGGGAGGTGGGTTCTTAATTACTGGTCTGTGCCAGAGGCAGAAGATTTGACTTAAGGTCTGGTGTACTATGGAAAATACTTGGAGTAATACCAGGGAGGAGAACAAATATAATCCTGGGTAGAGTCACAGAGTCTGGAGTTTACTAGTGACTGGTACAGAAAATACTTCAGTGTGGGAAGTATCTAAACCAGGCAGTTAAAAGTCTGTCCTGCCACAGATTTTGTGACTGGAAAAGTTACTTAATGTCTCTTACTGGATTTTCAACCGTATCACAGTGGCTATAGTGGTATGTTCAGTGACTCCAAGGTCCATGTTTATGGTTTATGTGTGAGATGGACTACTGGAAGGAGACATGCAGTTGTTGCTGAACATGTAATTTCCAAGGCCAGTAGCCATTAGTTACTGTCATGTCCTTGGTATGAAGTACAAGTTGCAGCTAACATTATACGATATGATAGCTCAAGGATAGTGCCTGGATGTAGGATGGGACTTGACCTGAAAGTATACATGGATTTTACTTCACAAAACCACACAGACTTCATGGAGGAAGAGATGAAGCTGAATTTTTATCTTTTTGACAACATAACTCAAGAGAATATGCCTTCATGGAAGCCAAAGAAATATGTGCAATATAGAAGAGTGCTAACAAGATGGTATTAAACTAGCTAGCTCAGGTCACATACCAGGGTATCTGTGGAGACCCAAAGAACAGGATAAGTTAACTCACTATAAGATGGAGGCTAATATTGCTATAACTTGCATTTACCTCTTATACTTTTTCATTTGCTTAAAATCACATGAATTATTTCAGTATAAATATATCGGAACTGTAACAACCTACTTAATGACAGATTGTCATGATGATAGGTAGTTTCTGTCTATTTCTCTTCTGTCTGAATGTACAGGTATATTTTTCATATAGAGTCAAGGACACATGCCTTGCATAAAAAAAGGATATTTATCTTTCAGTTGTATAGCTGTACAGGAAAGTTACAGCTGAATAATCTGAATTGCTTACTTTCTTCATTTACTGTTGCCTCTTTCTTCTGCATCCCAGAATGTGGCTTTCTAGTAGTCATTGGTTAAGAAGATGGAAATTTTTATTCCTGTGTTCAAACAAAGTATTTAATCTCCACATAGGTTTGCATTTTCAAAGATCGTTAATGAGGGTTTCAAAATTTATGCAGCATTTACATGCCTAAAGCCAGCAGAAAAAAGTCCTTCTAGATACCCAGCTGCAAGTTTAGGTGCCTGAATACCTTTGAAAATCTGGTCCACAAACTTCACCTACTAATTATGTTGAGGGAATTTATAAACCTGGAACAAGAACAGGATTTCAGGCAAGAACTTCCAGCTTTCATGTGTTGTACTGTGGGTAAATGAACAGATGTGCACTTGTAATATAATTAATATGTTATTTTTCGTATTATCAGCCCCCAGTCTTTAAGATTTGGAGACCACTTGGTTCTCAAACTGCTATCACAAGTACTGTAACTAAACCCAAAACTTACATATGAAGGGAAAAAAATGGAGGCAGCCTTAAATTTTAGGCTGTTCAAGGCCTCCATCTCCCTGCTGCATTTCTCAGTACAATGAGGAAGTAACAGGTGAAGTATGGCAATGGTATTGTGTGGGAATTTCCTGAGAGCACTTTAAAAAAAACTAAACTTATCTTCCAGACCTTTTGCAAGCCATCCAAACTTCTGGGATTCTTTCTTCAGACACTTCAAGTCTGTCTGATGTTCAATTTCACTGAAAGAAATCCACATCTGTCTGCATGTTCCTTAGTTTCAGGGCTGCTAATTATACCCTGGCATTTATTTTGGGTATGTGGAAACTCCTGTTCATTAACTTGCTGGGTCAAGGCTCATCTTCACATGATGTAGAAGTTTAATAGACCCTCGAATTGTTTTCTGTAAATAAGACTCATTAACCCTGCTTCCCCTAGAATGTTTTCAATTCTCGACTTCAGTGTTGCCCAGAGAGAGAGGAAGAGTCTGCATTTTAATTCTGATGCTGAATATTCACCCTCTTCTGACTACTCGTTACTGAATCCATCCAACACTGTTACCTTTAGTATTAGGAAGAAGATTGAAACCCGGAAAGAATTTTTTGAGTAATGAAACACAACTACTGTAGAGAAGGAAAAAAGAAAGAGAAAGCCATCTCTGTTGCAGGCAAATACAATTCCATTAAAACTGATGAATCTGAGGCTGGTATAAATAAACAAACCATCATCTGCATCAAAGAAATCTAATATAAAGCAGAAAAAGATGGGGAGTCATTCAGGATGGAAAAGCCATCTCCAATTTCTCAAAAACCTATTGTGCATTTGTTTTGCTGTAAATAACTTCTGTCTCTGATTGCTTTGAAAATATAGGAAAACACGCTAAAGCTACTGACTTGTAACGTAGAACTGTACATTTATTACAAGTCCTCAGTTTTCTATTTATGGCTGTTATTGTGGATGTTTTGGTGGATATCACAAATAGCAGAAACAGTAGCTTGTCCCTTGGTAAACAGCCCTGGAGCATGGGCATTGGGGGGTGCTGAGGGTCAACAGCTGCCCACAAACTAAAACTGAGCAACTGCATAGAGCTTAGCATGGTCTGTGACAGGCCGGAGTACTCTGATCACTCTCATTTACCCTGGGTATCCTGAATATAGATCTGGCTCTTGTTTTTTTAAAACCAGATGAGCTGTAGAGAACATCAGTGGAAATGGAAACCAGCATGAAGCAGGCTTGTATTAAATAGCTTTATAGGAGGCAGACTTGGATTAAAAAGCTTTATAGAAGAATGCACTACATGCTACTAAAACCAGCTGGTGCTGCCATTCTTTATATCTGCTGCAAAATAATTGGTATCAGAATGATATTTTTTGCAGATTGTAACGAATGAAAATGTACCATACCTTTTATAGCTCAAGGATACATATTTTTAAGTATAATAATTAAGATTCACATAAAATATTGTAACCAAAAAGCATACTTTTGAGTAATGCAGTTTTATAATAAAAACACTGTAATTGACATTCAGTTATTATTGTGTTCTGGCCAGCAGTGTACGTGCTGCAATTTTCTGTAGAATGAGTATTAAATCCATAGTGTGCTTAGCTTACTGATTACTCACTCCCTACCGTACATTAAAGACCTTTATTTTTTTAAAATATTGATATTAGGAAACCCTAACAGCAATCTTCCAGTACTTTAAGCTTCAACTTTTCAAGTGTTCTTTGCCTTGATGGACTCAGTTTCAAACCTCCAGTCATTTTCAATGTAATTTAATTGCTAGGTATTAAATACTGTATCTGTCTGCCCATGTATCAGCAGCAGCAGCAAATTAGGCACTCAAACATCTAACTGTGAATATTTTCCCCTGCAGTTCACTGCATGCACTAGGATCACATTTTCTTTTGTCAGAAAAGGATTAATTCTAGAGGACTGACTGAGATCCAGCTAAAAGTTTTTCTCTTAAGTGTTAGCTTTTAAAGACAGCAGTACCCATTTGCATTAAAATCAGCAGAAAAAACTAGAAAAAAATGGGACATAGAGACTGAAAAGAACAAGCTGGTTTTATTTTCTTTGTTACCTAGAATTGACTGTGGAATTGTATTTTTAACAGTAATTTACCAGAACAGTTTTGGAGATAAAACATTTTTCACTGGCACAGTTCCACTGACACAGGGCTCAGCTCCAGATTTCTGCCCCCTCACCCAGAGGAGCTTGGTGATTTTTCTGATGTTGTGGTTCCAGCCCCTGGCCAAAATAATCACAGATGCAGTGACCCCAGACCTCCTTTGCCCTTCACCTTCCCCTATGTCTCCTCGCAGGATGTACTTTACAGAATTAGTGAGAAGTCTTGGCCCTTAGCATTAATGTAGCTCCACTACTGATCCCTGCAGAAGGCTGTCACGCAGACAGATGTCTGTGGTTTCACTGTGGTCCAGCAAGGTACAACTTTGGGCAGCTCCTTCTATGGATGAGTGAAGATTTTCAATGCTCTTTTTCTTGGAAGTACCACTTGCAGAAGAATGCATTTGGCACAGCAGAGCTGATGAAGCTTTTGCTTTCCCTGCAGGAAATAAAGGGATTTTGAAGATACTGCATACTGTTCAAGCAGGATGTGCTGGCCCAGACTTCACTAAATAACCTCTCCTCTTAGGTGTATCATCAGCTACAATGTGACTTACTGATTTAGCAAGGCTGAGAAAGCGAGAAGACTGAGGTGGAAATAATACAGAGCAGAGATTACCATGTGCAAATCATTGCTGGCTCCTCTAAAAGGTCAGTCTGTCCTCACTTCACTGTAACCAGTTTATCTTGGTTGCAACACCTATCACTGTCCAGTCATTTATTTTTGTAAAAGAAAACTCTAAAATGCATATAGTTTCAAATAAAAACTTGTATATATACATATAATTAAGCTCTCATGCATACATACACATGCACATGCATGCGTAAATAAATATACATATATGTATAAAAATGCATATGTAAATATATATATATAAACCACATATAAAGGATGATTAATTTTACATATATACAATACAGATACATGTTACATGAAAGGGAATATAAAGATTTGTATATACATATAGAGCTACTAATATACGCATTATATATATCATTATCACTACTACTATTATCATTCTAGTCATGTAGTTTGCAAAATGTCTCCCTGAGTTTTCACACTGCTTTCATCTTATTACCTGGTGAGCCACCGCTTTTGATGTTGGTATACTTAGTATTTTTCAATTTGGTGTTTGGATTTAAAGGGTGTTTGGATTTGCATTGCCTTTTTAAAACAATGATGTTGTTTCTAAAATCTTTTTTCACTGAACATTTTTTTTGCCAATAGAGGAAGATCTTTGCTGACCTTACACTGAGCACGGCCAGGGTTATCTCTTGTTAAGCCATGAACTCCTAATTTGAATTTGTAATGTTTTACACAAAGACACTTTAAAAGAGAAATGATCTTTTCCTGCATGCTGTACAGTAACTCTAATGAAGCTAAATTGCACAGGGAAACATATTGAGCTGTAGGAAATAAGCAATGATGTTGGGGTTTGCATAACCAAAGCAGAACGAACCCCTGGAGAGCTGCAGACTGTACTGGCAGCATGCTAAATGCAGTGCAATGATGGATGATGTATGATTGCCCATGGGACAAAGCAGAGAATGAAAGACGTGCGTACGCAGGCACAGAGCTGTGGCATATGGCAGCACCTGAGAAGGGAGAGTGGAGGATGAGTCTTGTCCTGTTGCTTCCATCTCTCACTCCCACTCCAATGTACCTTGCTAGCGTGAGAAACCTGAGCAGCAGTGGCATGAAATGACCTCTGTAGGTTCTGGCTATCTTTGGGAAGAGAGGCGATGGGTTAGCTAGGATTTGGTTTTATTTCTTAGAACTTGCAAGTTGATTTGGATCATTCACCTAAGACTTAGGTTCTGGGTGGAAACTCAAAAGCTAAGTTTTTGGAGATGAAATACATCCATGATGGGGAAAAAACTGAAAGTGAACTAGATATCTGTGTGTTTTCATGTGGAATGGAAGCCTAGATGTTTGATTTTTGTTTTAAAGTTTACTGTTTCTAACTTTGTCATGAGATTTAATACTGGAAATTGGGGGAAGAAAGGGGAAGAATATGGTGGGTCGATTCTACAAATGTGATTATATTCTGTCGTCATCTTGACTGAATGGGGATGACTAGACACATTAGAGATTTTCTGTAACATTAATGGAAGTTCTTCATGTGTATCAAAAAAATGGATAAATCCTTCCACAGAGCACATATGAGAACCAAAAAGTAAAGCTCTTTACTCTTTTCATTATCCATCCCAGGTTCTCAAAAAATCCACTTAGGATGTATCAGCCTAGTTGCTTCTGTACATTCTAAAATTGAAGGCAGAGATCCCCTTTGTAGGTTTATGATAGTCAGAATTTTCAATAAGATATCTTCTATTTAAAAAGCTGAATAAGGACTTTTTATTTTTAATGATGTTATTGCATTGGATGCTGCAGAAGAAAATTTTAGCATTTATTTAAAAGGACTGCCAAATATTTTTTGCTAAATATTTTTTTTCCACTCCTTTAAAAGAAATTTTAGTGCACAGTGAACGTCTGTGATTGATCAAGTACTAATCTGCCAGTTCATTATGTATGTGAGGGCTAGGCAAAACTGCAGTCCTGGCAACTGGAAAAGCTCCTGTAATAACTTTTCTGGAGTGGGCTAAACTGAAGAGTTGCACCTCAAGTGCTGATACAGAGTCACATCACAGGGCACCAAGTGCTGGTCTGCTGAGCTGTCTAGGTAAACCCAGAAATAAGTATACTGATTTATGTGTTCCCTTATTCACAAGTCAGCACTGAAGAAGACAATTCTCACTTGCCTAAGTCATTCCTAACTGCACAAGTCACAACCTATCTCCAGGAGTATATGCAAAAGATCATAAATTTTTAAAATATCTGAGCCCGGTGGTGCTCCTTCTATTTTTGAATTGAGAAATGGTGTTAAAATCTGTGGCATTCCCTGGACTGCAGGTTTTAAAAATTACTTGCTTGCATGTAAAAGCCTCAAGTACCACCTCTAGCAGACATCTCCTGATAACCAGACAATGTTAAAGACAGAAATTAGTCTAGGGTTTTTTGGAATAATGAATTGTTGTGACTAAATTGCTTAGTAAGTCAGCATAAATGCTCAAAACTTATATTTGCCTCTCAAAGATGACTTTAAAATCCTTTTTGCATAAGCGTTGGGTCTTACTTGTCTACAAAAGTGATATGCAGTTTGTTGTGGTGGGCTTTGCAGTATTTTATTTCTACTTACTTCCCTCAAGAGATTATAAGTCTTTCTCTTCCTCTCCCCCAAATATCTATTAAAAAAAAAAACCCAAACCAAAACATTTAGGAAAGGTACTGAAAATGGGAGAAGGGTGCCATCTTTCACAGACCCTGAGCCCTTGTGGTGTATGAACCCACTGTAATTAGTGTTATAGATGCTCAGCACTAGAAATTTCCATCAGTATTTTAACGGACATTTCTATGTACAGAAATTTGTTCTTTTGTCTCCAAAAGAATGTTTGCATAAGAAAATGTGGGGAAGTATTTGAAAGGAAGGATCTGGAGCCCTAGTGGCTTTTTTCCCCCCATTGTAGATTTATAATGTGCACCTTCATGAGTCTGTGAAATTTCTAAATAGACTAAATGTTTCTGAACTTTTCCAATGGTAAGGCATAACCATTCCTTCCTGTGATTCTGCCTTCTCTTCAGCTTCCCTGACAGTTTCATTGAAATGTACACATTTTTTTTAGCTTATCAGAAAAAAAGTATTGTAATTTTAGGTTCTTGCCCTTATCCACCCTTCCACTCAGCTCATGCCTGTGTATGAGGGAAGAGTGCCACAAATCCTTTTCTGTCAAACCCCTCCTGTTACCACAGATGTTTTGGTAACATCTGCCTCGTCTGCTTTTTCCTACAGTGACACAGAGGAATAGGACAGGTGTGGAGGAGTGGCTGAGTGAGAATGGGCACAACTTAGTCCCGTTCGACAGCCCATGCTCTGCAGCGGAAGTGGGCGGAACTATGACCGGAAGAGATGGAGAAGCCCCTCCGCATGGACAGGTGATCTGTCCCAATCACGGTAGCAATGGAGGCGCGTGTATAGCGACATTCTACCAACCACAGTGTGACTCATGTGTATGTTATTGTTTTCTGGCTATATATGTTTTTGCTAGCTGTGCAATAAACAAGAACGACCATACTCATATTGAGATTCCATCGTTACTCTGGGTCCGACTTCCCTTCCAACATACAGGTACAGCAGTGGACACCCTGTGGGTTAATGCTGGGGTCAGTCTTCAGGGACTTGTGTCTTTTTTACTTTTGGAACTCCAGGGAAAACGGTTCCAGACTGAGCAGGTAATTCCCACCAACTGCGAATATGTCCAAAAATTCACTGGGCACTGGTATCTTGAAAATACACAAATATGTGAGTCTGGGTAGAGAGGAACAAAATGCTGCATGGTACAGAGAACTGACTGCAGCTTCATGGCATGTTTCCAGGTAATCACATTAGATGTATTTCTGAAGTGTTATTATAGCACCCTAAAATGTTGTCTGATTTTTAAACATATATAAAAACAGACTCAGTAGCTACTATACACAGATATAGCTGTTCTTCCAAAGCCAGCTCCAACAATGAAAATTATAGCTCAGCTGTTCAATCAACACAGCAGTAGGCAAATGTTGGTGTGAAATATACTCAAAGCAATTTCAATTAACAACAATTAAATTGCACTTCGTTTTAAAATAAGATGCCGGGAGTGAGGAGTAAGATGCACAGCATCTCTACAGGTGATAAATGCAGATCTGGCCTGCTGTTCACCTGGGTTTTTCAGATTTCTTCAGGGCAATATTAGTATCAGTGGAACCAGGGAAATGAGCAGAACAGCAGCTAGTGGGAGGATATAATGTGAAGAGGGAAGGAAGAAGTAACTTGTTCAGCCTGACGGAAACAGAATGAACCCAACCTTTTCTCAGCATCTATTTTCCTCCTAGCCTGGGAAGAGGAGAAGAAAAGAGAAAAAGTTGTCATCCAGGATGAAGATATCACACAAAGGAACAGTACAACTTCCCACTACTTCTGTTCTCAATTTATGGCAGAAAGTATATTCATAGAGATAACAGAGCTTCAAACATAATTCAGACAGCTGAATGTTACTAAAATGCATTGCTTGGCAGAGGCCTAGTAACTCCAGACTTCTTTTCAGCAAAATGATTATAGTTAACCTGAAGAACTAGTTGAGCAAATATTTCAATAGAGAAGCCCCTAATTTTCAGTCACATTTTCGGTAACAACTCTCTGTATGCTTGCAATCCAGGATTCTTATGGATAGCTGAGCAATTTATGTCCTCATCAAAAGAAAAAAAGCCCCACATGTTATTTGCAGTAGTGTTTCTCAAATGCATAGAAGTATGGGAGGACTTTTTTAGAAGTAAAGCAGAAGTAACATTAATAAAAATACAACGTACATGCAGACTAGTGCCAGATCTTTCTTACTGTTCAATTACTTTAATAGTGCACAGTATGATCAACGTACTGTTAAGTAAAGATTCTTGTTATATCTTCATAATTTTATTGCAAAATAGATATTTTTACTTGGCTGAAACATTATGAGGTAGAATCAAAATTGTTAAACACTTGAAAGTGTTGTTCTCAACCTGACTTCTGCCAATCAGGGGCAAGGGACAAGGCCAGAGCTTTACTTATTAGCAGAACATCCATTCGTTTGCTCTACTCACCGACTATCTCATTACCATTAAATCACATAAACTCAGTTTAACCAGATGCGTCAGGGAGAAGGTGAGCCAATAGGAACTGTGTCAGACTTGTCTGATTGCATGTTGGTTTTTGCTCATAGGCAGCTGCAGAGAATGGCATTTTGTGGGAAATACGATCTGCACCAAAGTCTAAAGTAACATACATAGAACTAAAAAATTATGGATAGTGCTGAATCAAAGTACTACTGGCAGTGCATGGTAAAACATGCTGAATTTGTGTTATGGATGCCTTAATTCAGGTTACTCATTTCATATGATAGTTTTGTCCCTCCAAAAGTTGTGACAAATGTTGAACCTAAACCAAATCTTACAATTTGTTTATATGAGAAAAGGAAATTGTGAAACAAAGGAGGTTTTTTATACTCGATGGTTGATGATTTTTTTTATGGTAGAGTAAGTGCAGTTTCAAATACGAGATTGACAAACGTGTTCCTGGAATAGCTGAGACACCAGTAATTAGTACCATAAACCAAAGCTGAAGAAGCAGTATGGTTTTTCAAGACTACTGTTAATCAGCTTTTTCAATAATTCTGAAAACAAATGGGATCAAAATTATGTGCTGTGTTTTTTCAGGCTGAAAATACGAGTTAGGCATTTTGTAAGCAGATTCCTTTTTGTGTTATTTGTGGTAGCTTTCTCGCTCACACTACACAGTGCTTTAATCTTCATTTTAGACATGCCCACGGAATGATTTTCAAGGATGTTTGCTGTTGACCACTGGAACAACACAAAGAGCTTTCAAAAGAAACAGCATAGTAAGAGCATAAAGCCAGTTTTTGAAGGGACTGTCTGTCAATGTGCAATAGTTGACACTGATAGGCAAGTAGGGAATGATGAAGTATTCTGAAAATCTGGTCACTTAATATCAGTCTGAAACCAAGTGAAGCAGCACTAAGGAAACTAAATTCTTCTTTATTATTCAAATAACACATATTTATAATCTCACTTTCCCCTGGAGCAGTATTTCCTTGCTGATCCTCATGCAACCCTTTCTTTTTTTTTTTTTTTCCTATGGACTGCATAGATCAAACTGAATGTTAGATAAATAATAAATCAAGTTACTTGGGGTTATATGTGTTGTTTACCCAATTGACCAAATTGTTCCTGCTACACTGTCCTTCCCCATTTTAACTGCTATTAATACCCACAGCATGACTTGAGAATTAATTGCCTATTTAGTGCTGTTGTTCTGAGGAACAGTTGAAAACTTATGCTAATAAATTACTTGATTAGTGTCATTTGACACAATGTGAATAATTTGTCAGTGGCAAGTGTCTTTCCTCTTGGGAGAGCGAAGGTTAAGCAGAGACAAAATAGAAAAGCAAATATGTGAACATCAGCATCGTTATTGCTAGAACAGAACATGAGTATCTTTCTCTCTTTCCTATGTCAAGGAGGTTCTTGTTTACTATTTGATAATGTTTCCTGATAACCAAACTCTCTTTGTTGTCTTGCCTGCTAAAGGAGTAATAGAATGTGAAGGATTAACAAAACTACTAAGAGTCTGAAGAAATAAGTGATAAAATATTTCCATATTTTAGGATATAACAATCATTTTTCTTAAAACATACAGTATAGCCAAAAGATATTTATTTCACCAAGACCTTTTTTTCCTCTAGAATGAAGACAATGAAAAGGTGGATTGTTTAAAAAGTAAAGTTTCAAAGTAAAATCTCTTTTTAGAAAGCTTTTCCCTTTTTTTTTTATTTTCTTCCTTCTATATGGAATCTTGTTACTTCCAGTAGTTGGCCTAGTATAAAATAAGTAAGATAGGGATTGTTCCATCTTAATGAAATCCATTTAAAGGGCAGGCTTTACAGAGTGTCTGTCCTTTTAAAGCAATGGGAGGTAACAGAGTGTATGGTGAAGGGATGTGGCAAATCCCTTGGAGATAAATACACAATACTCTGTATCTTACTAAGATATTTTTCTACACTGACACATTTTATCTAGTTGACCTCAATATGTGAATTGCAATGTTAGTATGCAGTCAATGGAGCCTTCTGAATGTGACATTCATTCTTAAGTATTAAAATTAGACAATATGGTTTTTCCCTTGTGTGTGTACTTTAGACAAATACTTTTCATTTGCCTTTTACCATGCAGTTAATGTGGTTTTATGATTTAAGGTTGGGTATGTAATACAGTAGTATTTACCTTCTGTAACTCTGCCAAATCACAATAACAGTTCTGTTTTAATTTGTTCCAACAAGATGCTTTTGTGTTAATATACAATACGTAAACCAGGCTGAAATATTTCCTTTCAAAATAACTGATGTCTCCATTAACTATTGTTTGTATTTCTGTAATATCCAAGCATGTTAATCTTGGATGATGGTCCCACTGTTGTAGCTACTGTACAAATGCAGGACAAAAAAATAGTGCCCAAGACTTTGTGCTTGAATTTTGTCACAGGAGATAGACATGTGCAGGATGATTGGTGATCATAAAGAAAGAGCAAAGTAAATTACAGAGTGGTGGATATGACAGGTAGTCATTGCTGCACATTTTCAGCTTTATTATTGTTCCTTAGGTAAGGCTCATGAAATGGGAGGCTTTCAGGAAGGTGTTGTGGTGCTGATTTTCCAAATGCTGAGTGTCAGCGTAAGGGAGAGAAGAGTGACCAAGAACAAACTCACAAAAAAAGGGCAATGACAGCTGTCACCATGGAGCTCTCAGAAGTGAAACTGCTATTTCTCATTTACTGTAGGAAAAGTTTAAAAAGGAAGTGGAGCTGAAGACAAGTTGTAGAAGTTTGGTATTACAGTAAAAGGAAAAAAGTGATAAAAACATTCAGAGATATAAAACATCTGGTCAAAGAGACAAATCTGGGATCTGATCTGTCAGAAAAATTCTGGATGGATAGCAGTAGAACAACCCCAATCTTGTTCAGAGAAAAGCTTTTTGCATTAAATGGAACATAAAATGACAGCTGAGTGAGAATTTTAGTTGTATGGATGGGAAGGATAATATGTCTTAGACATCTTTTTCTGAATGATTCTGAAAATATTGTATTTATCAGTGTTGCTCAGTTTCTTGTCTCTTTTTGCAGGTGTTTTAGATGGTTTTACTCATAGCTACATTTGAGAATAGGCATTTGTCATAAATCATTGCAAAGCATTCTCAGACCTCTCTAATGTAGAAAACAGAAATTTCACCTGGGCTTATAGAAGCTGAACATTTGTTGCTTTATTAACTGAGGTTTGTTTTGCAAAATAAGTTTCTACTTTTTTTTAACACTGCTGCTCAAAGCTATATTCACCAAATGACTGGACAGTAATGGGGAATGCTCTTGCACGAGATTGTCTTTCTTTTGGAGTAAAAAAAACCTCTGCAGTTCTATCACATGCATGGTACTTTATGTGTTGCAGAATTTTGTACACCTTAGAGATAACAGTCTTTTAAATAATAATAAAAAAATACATCTTAGTAGAAAGTTCAGGAGTCAGGAGAAGACCTGGCATCAGTCTTTTCACTAACAGTTTGGAAAAAGGAGCCTGGTAGAAATTAGGAAAGAAAATTACCTGAGAGACCGTCAGGGTGAAGTGTGATGGAGCAGGGAACAGGGGAATTGTCGGACTTAGAGCAGTAAACAAACAGAGTTGTGGGCCATGTGAGAAAGGATTTTGGTGAAGATGTAATGAGTAGAGACATGCATGACAAATAGAAATAGGAAAATGATTTCTTAGCCTGACAAGAAAAATCCAGTCATCTTGAAGCTGGAAGTCTGCTTATTTTTTATGTTGGATTCTAGTTCAGTGATGCAAAACATGGATGTGCATACTAGGAAGAAGATGAGAGATGATAAAGATTGCATTTTCTTTCATTTAAACTTCATTGTTCCAGACAAGTGAATTCTTGACATGCTTGGTGGACCAAAACAGCTAGCAACCCAAACACCTACTGAGAGACCTGGAGGCATCCGCATGGAATGATATATTCTGCACACCTTCACTGAAAACTTGCCTGCACCGCAAAGAATAGAAGCGTTTTAATAATAGATTGGTTAAGGAGAAAGAATGACTAAGATGGTGAGCTCTGCTTCCAATGGAAAGAGATTTGCTTTGCAAATGTCCTTAGAGATCAAGGGCATTGGCAAGAAGAAATATATAAGAATAAGACATTTAGAAAAGGGTGAAGAGGAGCTACACTTAAAATTTAGTTCCAAAAATCGGAGAAATCTGGACACAGAATTTTTTTCCCCAGACTTATCCTTGCTAGTCATCCACTGTTGCCAGCTGGTGAAACATCAAGCAGTAAGCAACATCATTTCACACTATTTTAGCATCGATGTGGTGGTCATTTGCACCATCTGTCACACAAATGTTATTGGACAGAGAAAGCACTTCCTGAAAGCAATGTTGAAATGGCATTAAGAATCAGATAAACAGTTCCCGTGGCAAAAATCAAGGAAATCAAAGATACTGCTACAGTCAAAACAGAAGAAGGAAACAGAGGAATTAAACATAATGCTTCTGCTGAGTCCTGAAAGACCCTCTGCTGCAACCCTATTCCTGCCATTCATATTGAGTCAAAAAGATGAAATCTAGGCTAAGGCTACAACAGACTGGTATATTTTTAAGACAGGAATAATGCAGACCACACAGATTATTACATGATATCATGATGCAGAGGAAAAGTATGCACTGCATATAGTTATATGCTTTGGACACCGCCACAGTGATGGATGAGCTGTAACTGCTAGTAAACATGCCTCCTGGTGAGACCATTGACCATATTCATAGCTTTCAAGCCTTGGTGATTTCTTTTGCACTGTATCACCCTCTTAAGTTACTCAGCCTAACTTAAAAAAAGCAGGCACGCTAACCATGGTAGCGTGGAGCTCAGCTTGAGGGAATTATCAAGTCTTCTCAGCAAGGTAAATTAATACACATTCGTGCAGCTGCAAGAGCTCTGTGCAGCTGCTGTTAGGCTGCTTCTGGTACCTGGACTAGATCACTTAAACTGTTTAAGGTACCAGTATGTTATAATGCCATCTGAAGTATGGATATAGCCTACCTCTATAGCAATAATGATATCTAAAGTTCTGTGCAATAACCATGAAATCTTTGAAGCTCTCTGACAGGAATAAATGTCCTGCCTTAGAAATTCCTCCTCCAATTGAAAACTTACAGCAAAGCAGTATTCACTAAAATCAACATTATTGCATAGTTCCCCAAAGCCACTGCTTTATTTAAAAGGCAGAATAAAAGGTAGTTGCCCGTGATATCACCACATATTAAGCATTTGTGTCTCTGGTTGTTTTAAGTGGCAATCAATATAAAAGTAGATGTTTCCAGAGATTTTTCCCATACTGTTCTGGCCTGTTCTAATTAAGCATGTTTAATTTTTAGATTTGGGAGATTATATATGGTAAGGCACTACTTGCAAGGGTTTGCAAATAAAGTGGCTAAAGGGTGTGTGTGTGTGTCTTTTTTTAAAGTCATATGTTAACTCCTATATTGCAGTATATAGAGATTTTTACCTAAATCCCATAAAAAACCTCCACTTACCCAAATAGTTCCCATAAGGACTGAATACCTTTCTTTTTAGGCAACCAGAAAGCAGATGGACGTATAGCAAGGTATTTTGCCTGTACAGGTTAGACTGTTCTTGCAATAAAAAGAAACTCCAAAGAAATAAACGTCACTAAATGTCATCACATGTTACTGTCACAGAGAATTCAATCTGAGAAGGCTGCTTATTTGCCAGTGTAATTAGATAGCATTTCCTACAGTAGAAAGATGCTTAGCCTTGAGGAGCTGGGGATGCAATTTCTCTGAATGACTGCCTTATGGTTAGAAATTACCTCAGGAGAAAAAAGAACACCTGTTTTTTAGTGCTCAGTGGTGCAAGTAAAATATGGATTTCCATCCTATGCCTATTTAATACACTTTTTGAGGAAAGTTTTTATTCTGAAAATCTTTTATGATCCTTGTAAGTATTTGTCAATATGGTAGTTGTCAGGGAAACATGGATTACATTATCAATGTTTGTGAAGATAGTGACTATTATTAACTGTCAGCTAATATAATTTTATATGAGTTTATAATAACTTTATTTTGTGTGCAATTCATATACATGCATGTATTTGTGTTTGTGAAAATGTGCTTGAATGCATTACTTCAATTCTCCCAAAGTCGATAATGGTGTATTCTACAAAGGACACATAATGAGCAAACCATTCAGGCTAAATAGTCTGCCTGGCTAAAATGGTTTACAACAGAAGGGGCCCTGAATTTTTCATCAAAGAAAGGTCCTCGATTTTGAAAAGTGTCATTTCAGGTGGCACAAAATATTTCAGAACATCTTCAAATACTTGAATACTCAAATAATTTGAATACTCAGCATTCACAACTATTTGTATCAGTTAGCGTAAAAGGATTCAATGCTTTATTTAAAAATGCAGGGTAATCCAATTTCTACCCAAAGAAAATTATTAGTGAGTGGAAACACCTCTGCTGAGCGGATACTGATTTTGCCAGATAAGTTTGTCTGTGGAATTCCTTGATGTTTATTCTTAGAGGCAGTCTTTTTCTATTAATGACGCTGGTGCAAACAGCAGGATCATGCTAATGAGAGCTGCAGATGACGCAAAGTTGAGAGACAAAATCAGCAGAGAAGAGGATTGGAATATTTTACAAGAAGATGAGGGCAGAGAGCTGCGAGTAGAAGGCGGATGGCAGAGCTGCAGGTCCACTAGGACAGCTCTTAGGAATATGAAGGGCGCCTAAGCCCTGTGCAATAAAGAGCTGAGTATCCTTCGAAAGGAGCTGAGGAATAGCAACAAAATCCATGCAAAAACCCCCCATTTGATGACTTTTTAGTGGAACTTACTTTATGAAAAGACTGTGTAATACTGCTGTTTATGATGGCAGGACACCATTCCTATGTTCCCATGTTCAGTAAGTGTTGCTCTTGATAACAAAACTAGAAGTTGCACACAGTCAAGAACAAATATAAAACTTGTCTTAAAACTCCATGTGGAGTCTACTCAGATGGATTTTAAAGTCATGATATAACAGTAAGTCTAAGATCTGGTCATGTTTTCTTCTTTGAAGAGATTCTTAATTTCTAGTTAATTCCATTGTTAATTTCTAAATCAACATGCCAGTATTTTGAATCAAAATGCAAATGCATATTACCACATGGGACAGGTTTTTGAGTGGGGAAAATGACTCCTTTATCAACTCATCACAGTGCTGTTTGGGCATGAATTAAGTTTTTCCAAGAGATCAATAAAATTAAGATACTTGTGGTACTGAGGATTATAGTACAATAGGAAATGCTTTTCCTTAGATAGAGATCATGATTCGAAGCTAGATTAGAGACGTCTTTTTCTGGGGTGGGGAGAGAGGAGAAACATACATTTTAACATGCTTGGATTTAGGCTGAAGGCGAAAAACCAAAAAAGTAGAATTAAGAAAATATTGTCTCCTAAATGAAGTGACATAATTGAAACCATTACTATAAAAAACCCAAACAAAACAACTGAGCTTTGTGGGTAGCTACTTGTGTCTTACTCAAGGCAAAAGCTGTGAATGCAGTTCTTTAAAACCCTGCTTCACTTCTCTCCTGTGACCTGTCTGTCACTTAGGATGAGTAATGAACGCTTTTCACTAGCTCTGCATTTCTTCTAATCAAAGAGCAATGTGTGGATAAACAATAAAGGGTCAGCAAACGGCAGAGGATCTTATTAGCAACAGTTAGAGAAATCCAAGGAAATTCCAGTGATTACAGTAACATTTATGATCATGAAGTAGTTTCTTCTTGCACGTCCTTTGCTGTATTAATTTCTTCAGTGATAACACCAATACAATCTTTAAAGCATAATGTTGCACTAGAGATAAATGTCTTTGAGATTATTTTCTAAAGCTGAGCAGACGTGAACTAATGCTTCCAGAAATTTGTGAACTTCTAGAAAATTTATTTGAAAATTGAAAATAAGTAAAAAATATCATCTCTAACGTGAAAGTTCCTGCCCAGTATTCTTCGAGTGAGATTATGAATAAACAACTTCTAATAAGCGCGACACACTGCTGTGACCAAAGTGATCATTACTCTAATTTACGTTACTGAGATGTTTTCTGTTCTTAACTATTTACGCTATTCTATGTGACTTGATAAAATAGATTGTTTCAGTTTAAGTTGGTTTAAGTTGAAAATGTTCATTATTAGTAGCTGAAACCTGACATTTTCATCTTATAGGAAACCATGAAACCACCATTATTTTAGCTGCAGATGATGTTATTTATATTGAGTCCTTTGAAACTTTGTAGATCTACACCAAATATTTCAAAAGAGATTTAGCTGAACTGGTACTTCAGATTTGTATCTGAATGTAATGTTTAAACAACTAATTCTAAAACACCCCCCAAAATGTTGGTTTAGGATAGCGAGTGAAACTTTACTTTTTAACAATATTTTAATGTTAGCTAGTTACAGTCACCATATATACCATTTGCACAGATACCTCCAATACATATGTGCATATATACACAAAATAGATGGCCTCACTTTATTTTTCTGCTTTTTTTCCCCCTGCTGTTGGGTTTTATATTGCTATCCAGTGCTGCTTTGGTGTTTAATAAAATGGTCCAAACCAGTTTTAATTTTCATTTCATTGCTTTCTAAAGTGGGAATTGAGTATGGTAAAATGAATTTATTATTTTAACTATGCAATATACACATTTCTTAGCTTAATGAGAGACATTCACTTAATATACAAACACTGACAATGGTGAAAGAATGTTAAATAAATGAAGTGTCTGAGCAGAGTGAAAGGCCATGCTCACTTGTGTAGGTATCTTCAAAATAATATATCCACTCAATGGAGAGAGATTAAGATAATTGCTTCAAACAACGTGAGCTTTTATAAAGGGTTTTTCTTCCCACTGCATCATGAAGCTTTGAAAAGGGTTTGCACATGGATATGAAGCTTCTTCTTATGAAAGGAGTTGCTCACACTTCAAATATTTTTCATATTAATGGGAAAAAAAATTAATTGCAGAAATTATAATAATTCTCAAAATGCAAAATTCAAGACTGGAATATGTGCATCAGGCAAAAATCAGAAGAAAAAAATGTTCACCTCATCAGACTGTGTAAATGTCTGTTATAACTTCAGTAGAAATACAACATCTGTTAGCAGAGCTTACTGTAGTCTCTACAGAATTACAGATTTTCCTCCAGGTAACATATAAGAAA
>NW_009260128.1:2816954-2876151 GCF_000687185.1 Egretta garzetta
AATATTATTTGAGTCTTGAGTAGGCTAGGTGCTGCCTACTAAATCTGGTTTTGCTTAGTAACCAAGGTAAGTTCCTCCAGCTGTGGGAAATGTTATGCAGTTTTCCAGATAAAACTATCCTGATAAGTTTAAACTGTCTCCAGCCTAGTTAAAAGTAATAGGTAAAGGAGACAAAAGTCAAAACTCTCCTTGAGTTTTGTCTCATGCTCCTCACTGCTAGAAGTGTAAGGACTGGTTCCTGCCATAGCTCATCTTCTCCTGACCTGCTGCCTGCCCCTCAGACCCGGTGAAGGCCTGTGCTGAAGAACTAGGACCCATCACTGCTGAAGGCCAACTAAGAAATCTGCTCCCTGCCATTCAAAAAATAATAATAATTTAAACATCTGGCCACAGTTTTCTGTTCCTGTCAGGGAGCAGTGAAGGCCATCTTCTCCCTGACAGATGGGAAACCAAGACCTGATGGTGACCCAGCACAGACTGTGCCCTCATTCAACCTTTCAGTAAACTTCCTGCAGAAACCTGTTGAAAGCATATGTCTGTCTGTCCCTTCCCAGCTTCTTTTTAATTTCTGATTGAGCTCAAGGTAGTTCTGGCAGTCACCTTCAGCTGTGCCTTACAGAGTTCTCTCTCTGGTCAACATGAGTGATTCTCATGCTCTGTAAACCTTCTCTATCTGGTATAAAATATTTAAGGCAATAAAAAGTCTGTTTCCGTGCTTTTTTCCTGTGACTGTTTTGAGTATTTCCTCACATGGAACAATGAGGGTTGAGTTTCAAAGCAATTATAGTTGAGTTTCAAGGCAATTATATTTGGGTTTCAAGACATTTGGAAAACATTTTAGTTAGAAATAAATAGTCAAAAAGTACAGGTTACTTTCTGAAAAAACAAAACCACAACAAAAAAACCCCTTCATTTGGGAGATGATTCTGACCTAGAACAGGTTTTTTTGTTGGTCTTTTGTTGTTTGTTTCTTTTTTTAGAGAGAAGTACTTTGTATTTTTATATAATGAAAAAACTTACTCAGAGTGAAAAAAAAATTGAGATCTGAAGTGGGAAAATTTCTGTCCCTGTTCATGCTGAAACTCAAAGACTTCTGAATCTGTCAGGCTTGAAGCATAGGCATAATGGGATTTTTTCCAAATTGGGTCTATAAACACATATCATTTCTAAAGTGCTAAATGTATGTCAGAGACATAATAATGTGATATAATCATTACTACTACTTTAAAAACAAAGACAGTTAAATTTAAAGTCATGGCAAATTGCTTTTAGAGAAGGACAGAACTGAGTCAACTTGATTCCCATTGATATTTTTGACCTGTAACATCAGTTTTTTGATGGCATATTCCACTCTGTCTTACTTCTTGTTGTGTAACCAGTACCTGAGCAGAAGTGGGAGCATTGGCACTGCATGGGATGCACGGTAACACAGAAGCATGGGGAAGTTGCAGCTTGCACATTCCTCCATGCAACTGGAACAGCACCCATCAGGTGAGATGGGCACGTGTGTATTATACTTATGTAAGGGACATATTTGTGATCATAAAACAAGATTAGAGCTCTCAAAACAATAAAACTGATGTGACACCCCTGATATCTACCTTTGTTTCAAAAACAGTAACATATTTGGTGTACCACCTATAGCAAATTTCACAACCTCTCTCTTCCACACACCCACAGGATTTAACACCAGTAAGTGAATTGTTTTGTAGAATCAGATGCTATGGATAAATAAGGTGAGACATACTGGGCACTTCAAAGGAAGAAAAAGGGGCATTTGGAGTAGACAATATGGGTGTTCGGGTAAGAATTTGTCTTATAGACAAAACAGGAGAGAAAAAGGTGAATTATAGTAAAATGACATATGAATAGCACTTGTACAAAATGGATATTCCTTTAGGCAGAAAGTTACAATATTTCAAAACATGTCTTCCAAATTATCCAAGAATTTTTAATAGATTTTTGGTGGGGTTTTTTTTCTGTTTTAGTTATGTTTATGTCCAAAAAAAGGGCATAAACCTGAAAATGTTTACATAATTTTTAATTATTTAAGTAAAGCAAACACTTCATGAAGTACAAAAAGATGCATTTTGAATTTTCTTGTTGATCATTTGTTGCTATTTCTAAAAAACATGGGGTTTTTTGACAAAGCTGCTTTTATAATTGACAATGGCTTTGCTGAAAAAAAAATCAGTATGACTTACTGGAGGATTTTGAGTTCCAAAGAAGAATATTATAAAATGAAAAAAATACTAAAAAAGAAGCAAAAGCAAAACTTGGAACTTGATACAGGATGAGTATGAAATGTGAGAAAGAAAATATTATGTGTGAACTAGATTTATTGGTACAGCCAGAAAGAGCTTTTTCAGTTTGAAACTCAAGAGACTGACATGTTCAGCTGGCCATTGTGTTGCTGAAAACTGAAATTGTATAACTCAAATACTCCTTTCAAATGCAAAAGCAATACTTTGATAATTCTGTGTGTGAAATATGTATTTTTTCTATACTTATTTATATATATAAATATAGACTCATGTATGTCTTTTGTGATATATACATATTAAATCTGATTCAATCACTGTAAGAACTGTGAATAATGTTTGTGATGGATAAAGCTGAAAACTCAGACAACCCACAAAACTGTGTCTACTCTGTATATGTTTTTTAAAAACATCCATCATGGAATAGTGAACTCAGAAAGCTGAAGTCATTGGTTTGTTCTGGAGAAAGAATATGTAGTTTCAAGTGTTGTGGTATACTACAAATTTCAAAAATAATGATATTCATAGTACACAGAATATTTAAATAAATTTTCACTTTGTTGTAAAGTTGAAAGTTCATCTTTACATTAAAAACCCAGGTAAATTACATGAATTGGCTTGACTGAAAACATTGCTACAGTGTAGATGGCTGCCTGAAAGCATGTCAGCTAGTTATGCAGGGACACATGCCAACTGCATTCTGGCTACGTCCTCTCCTGTTGCCCTTTGCCAGAGCCAGTGTGGGGCTGAGCAGCTGTCGAGACTGAGTCGACAGTGGCTAAGACTCTTTCCAAGACAGATGCCTTTTTAGCTAGGGTTTCGTGTTTCCTTCTCCTTTTATATTTTGGAGCAAACCAAGACTCCAGACTAGTTCTGAGATTGTAACTCAGTTGATTTAGCCTTTCTTCACATTAACATAACAAACAACTTCGATGTATCATTACCCTGTTGCTTGTCCCTCTTTCCTTCCTCAGCCTTTCTGAAGGACTGTCAGCAATTTGTGTGGCAAGGAAGACAAGCACAAATGGGCTAAGAAGGGTAAAAGTCAAGTCTGAAACGCCCAAACCCCTGCTGCTAGTAGTTTTAAGCAGAAGACCAAAGTTATGGGAAGCTGGCTGAAAAACTGAGGGATGAAAAGACTGCAACTGAAGACCCGGGCTGTGCTTCAAGATGTGAACTATTGAGCAATTTCTTCTAAAAACCAAGCTCTGTCATGTTAGGAAGATATTTTTTTATTTATTATTATTTTTATTTTTTTAAAACCTATATTATTCAATGATAAGCAGGTTTAGGAGTCTTTATAGAGACAGCTCTACTGCTGTAAGCAGTGGAGGTAGAGTCTAGATCTGGAAATCAATACAGACTTCCAATTCATTTCAATAGAGAAGGCAGGCTGGAGAGGGACTTGATATTATCAAATAGTCAAACTGTTCCACATATTCTGGTTGTGTTCATGAATACTGTGTATTAGAAACAAACCTCATTAAAGTATCTAAGGAAAGCTGTGCACTACAACTTCATAGTGAACAAAAATATTTAATGGGGTTTTATTGACTTGGTCTTACAATATGTCAATAATTTTACTTTTTCTATGTACAGCAAAAGAAAATGCATAGGAACAGCAATATGGTTGTTGCTTTAAGAATCAAAACAGTAGTATTATGCTATAAATTTCCAGAATAACATATGACAGTGTCTTTGTGTGATTCAATTAACTTGTGCTCTTGGCTTCAATAGAATATTTGCTCCACCTGCATGACAATACCAAAAAAAGTTGAGCTATTGATTTTGTTTATTCTTTCATCCCTTGCAGTAAGTTGCCTTACGTACAATGAAAAGTGCTGACAGTTCCAAAAGAAAATCAACAATTGGCAGACATATAGGATTTCACAGATAGCTGGTTAGGTTGTTTCTGTAATGGAATATTTATGGAGTTGTGCCAATAAATTAATGAAAAATGGAGCTCAAAAATCCTACAGGATATGCTTCTTTGCTTCACTGTAGCTATTAGAGTATTTTATTACTGTTTTACCTCTTTGATGCACTGACTTATTTGTCACAACATTTTAGTCAAATTGCTTTTTTTATAGCCAAAACCTTTAAAACCACAAGTTGAAACACAAAACAAGAATGTCAAATGAATCCTCTTTTACATCAGTATCATTGCATTCTGAGAGTCATTCAATTAAAAAAAATTAGGGGGCATGAATGCTGTTTGGATTAAAGTTACATATAATACTTGGATTTGTTTCTTTTGAACATCTTTGCAAATAGTTCTAGATATTGACACGGGAACTCTCAGAATGTCCATTCAGTAGTGAAATATTTCTACTTACCACGAACCAGTAGTAGTCTGATATTTAGCAGTGAGACAAAGTAATTTTTCATGAATCAGAGAGACAAACTGTGTCTGAACACCAAGTTGTTCAAAATTATAATTAATAATATGTATATTCCTTAATTTAAGAGATGTAATATTACAATACATGCATTGGAAAATTAATCTTCATATTCATGTATACAAGAAAGCAAATCAACAAAAAGGTTAAACTCTAATCCCACAGGTGAATTACTGGAAAATTGAAACTCTTGATCTTGACTCCTGTGTGTTTTGTAACATCTCACCAGTGAAATGAACAACAAAAGCCCATATGTTATTAAACTAACAGAACTGCCTTAATATCTATCTTTCCTTCTCACATAATAAAGATAATTGCACCTACTTTTTCAGAGTTATTGTCTACAATTACTGCATAATCTCAATTAAGAGTTTAATATCATTGGTTAAATAGAGGAACTGATAAAATACTTACATTTTCAGGACAATTCTTGAATATACATGGAGGGATACACTGGTAATCCTTTTCTCTATGTATTAATTATATGCAGCATAGACAGCCAATTTAAACTTCTGGACATAAGGAAAGCCCAGAATAGTAAACAATGTATTTTTCAGAAGAGCTGTGATAGTATTCAGTTGTAATTGTCTTCAGGCTATGTTAAGATACATTCCTCACTAAGTGTGAAAAAACTACCATCAAAAAGTATTGATACTTGTGTATTGAGAGCTGGCTGTTATCCTTTGTCTCCAAATGAATCAGAAAAAGGGAGTCTGATCTTTGCTGTAGGCTATTTGGCAAGCTTTGACATTCTCTAAAATTTTCTCAAATAAAGTGCATCCTACTTGGTTGATCTATAGCATACCTACTCTAGTGATTGATCTTCTTGCAGGTTCATGGAAAACTTCAAGTAACCGAACAGTGTTTGCAGCTGCATTGATCAATATCTGATCAATTTTCTCCCCTGGTGTTTAGTTAAAAGCAACCTGTAGATGACTGACTGGCACAGAAGTCCACAGGGCTCACTGTCCCAGCAGTACCTCCAAGGGAGTCTTCCTCAGGGTACAGGGGTATGGCTGGAGAAGTAAGGGAAAGCATATTATGGAGCTACGACCCTCAAACTGTAGGGCTGGTTCCAAAGAATGAGATGCATAACACACAGAGAAAATGTGCACTCAGGTCTGAAACTGTGATCCAAAAAATCCTTGCCAGTATTTGCTGATCCCTGGAAGCAGTTTCTAAGTTCCCCAAGGAGGGCTGAAAATCACCCTGCTCACTGCTAACCTGCAGCAGAGGTGCCCTGGAGAAATTTGTAGGGCCCCTCAAAATGGTCAGCTCCCCTCACCTGTGCATTTGCACTCACTTCATTTTAAAAAACGAGGCCAAGGGATGAAGTACCAGCATATTTTTTATAAAGTAATGATGGAAGATTTGATAGGGAAGTCAGACGTCAGTTTTCTCCGCAATCTGAGGGGTCTCACACACCCCTCCTGAGTGAGTACACAAATTCTTAATTAAGAAAACAGATAGTCTCAAGTGCAGAAGAGAAGAGAAGGCCTCTCCTGTTCAAGTTGTGCAGCTGTCCTCTGGGCTGAATCTAGAAATAGTCCTACAGAAGACAAAATACTTAAGAAGTTCTAGCAGCAGAGACCAGATGCCTCCTGAGTACAGTTTCACAACTTCAGGCAAAAGCATAACAATACGTATAGTCCTCCAGCCCTCTGAGGTGGGAAGCAGGGTTCTGAACTCATTCAGGTAAACCAGGAACTGGCTCTGGGCTCCATTTCCCATACAAGTGCTGCGGTCATGAGGATTTTCTGAACAGGGCAGGTGGTTCTACTACAATTAGCCTCCTTCTATAGTCTTGCATTGAAAGGAAAAAGTGAGCTCAGGTTAGTTCTCCAAAACGAATGTTTTAACAATCTACTCTGAAGAAAAGGTCACTAGCTTTCCATCAAAATAGCTTAGAGGTCCTTCTGGATCTCTACCTTAGGCACCTAAGGTGAAGGGAGAGTTAGGAATTCAAACTTAACTCAAATATTTTGCAGACCAGTGCTCAATATCAGGTTTTTTGGCTTATTCTTCTGAAGCCCCTAGTCAAGGAACCATTTTAAACTTTGTATTCCAGTCCAAAGATCTGGCAAACAAGGTGCTGGCAGAGCAGCACTACCTTGTAGGCCCCCATGTCTTTTATTGAACATTGTTTCCACTCTGGAATCTTTTAGAGGCAATCCCTTAACTGTAATGTATTAACATCACACCTTTCTGGCAAGACTTTTACGTGTTAATTCACAGTAAGGTTATGGTGTACTGGTTTTGTATTTTAAAGACAGATTAAACTCCTTGCCCTTAGTTAATTACTTTGGATTCTGCAAAGGATTGACAACTTGCTTTTTCATACAGGTATTTTCTTGAAAAGAAAACGTGGTCCAGTAGCTACAAAGAGGATGGAGACTCGCTTTTTACAAGGAGTCACGTGGAAATGATGAGGGGTAGTGGGTACAAGTTACTCCTGGGGACATTCTGGACATTCTGGACAAGAGGAAAACTTTTCACAGGGAGAACAATCAGCCATTGGAATAATCTCCCCAGGGAAGTGGTGGATTCCCAAACGTTGGACACTTTGAATATTCTGCTGGACAGGGTGCTGGGCCATCTTGTCTAGACCATGCTTTTGCCAAGAAAGGTTGGACTAGATGATCCTTGAGGTCCCTTCCAACCTGGTATTCTATGATATCTATGATTCTATGATTCTATGTTTTTTATATTCTTAGTGGTGTGGAACTGAGATGATGAAGAAAGATCAGTCCTGTATAAAACCAAAACTGTTTAACAATCCTTAAGATACATAGCAAGAACACCATAATCTAAATCAAGCTATATGTGACTGAGCACATGTTAAATGTCCATTCCCAATTCTCGAATTTTATAGTTGAGATATTAATAGTGGTAACTATCCTCATTACTATTTTAGCATCTTCCCCACAAAAAAAAGATTACTAGTCTTGCAAAAAAGTTTCTAGTAGTAAAGTTTTTGCTCAGTTTCTCTCCCTTCCTCACCACTCTCTCTGGTGTAGGGGGAAGGCAGCTGTCACGGTCATTCTGGTCAGAGAAGCTTTTTTAAATAGGAAGACTTGCACATCACTGAAAGTTGAAACAGTGCAAAAGTTGAAGTATAGTTAAAGAAATAAGCTATTTTCAAGTGAATAATGTAATCCTAATATAAATTATATACTATCCTGGATTCAGCTGGGATAGAGTTGATTTTCTTCATAGTGGCTTGCATAGCACTGTGTGTTGGATTTAGTACTGGAAAAATATTGATAACACACTGGTGTTTTTATTTGTTGCTAAGTAGGGCTAAGACTGGCCAAGGACTTCTCAGCTTTCAGCTCTGCCAGGTGCACAAGAACCTGGGAGGGGACACAGCCGGGACAGCTGACCCCAACTGGCCAAAGGGGTATTCCATACCATATGACATCATGCTCACTATATAAACTGGGGAAAGAAAAAGGAAGGAGAGGACATTCAGAGTTATATTAGTAATAGTTAAAACTGTGTTGGTGATCTCTGTGAGGAGGCTGCTTTGTGCCAGTCACAACCAGTTCCATCTGCTTCCAAAGGAACCACTGCCAGGCAAAGCAGACCCCTCAGCTACCAGTGGGATGCCTCCAGGAAAACATATTTAAGAAAAGGTAAAAATACCAGAGGGCAAAGAGAGAGGATTGGCGGGGGGGAGGGGAGGGGGAGCAAACCCAAACACACTACACCGCCACTACAACAAACCCAAACCAACAGTGTGAGAAACAGCCCTGTAGACATCATAGCCAGAGAACAAGGAGGGGGAGGAGGTGCTCCAGGTGCCAGAGCAGAAATTCTCCTGCAGCCCCTGGAGAAGACCATGTTGAAGCAGATTGCCCCTGGGCAGCCCATGGCAGACCCCATGCCAGGGTAGGTGGATTTTCCCTGAAAGAAAATGCAGCCCATGGAGAATCCACACTGGAGCTGGTTTATCCTGAAGGACTGCAGCACATGGAAAAGACCTATCCTCAAGCAAGGGGAAAGTCTGAGGAGGAAGGAGAAGCAGAAAGAAGCTGTTATGGACTGACCACAACCCTCATTCCCAGTCCTCCTGTGCCACTTGGAGGGGGAGGAATGAGATTGAGCCTGGGAAGGAAGAAGGAGATGCGAAGGTGGTTTAGTGTTTTTCTAATTTTTGCTCTGATATTTTTAAAGCACAGAACTATGTGGAAAGGCCATTTTCAAACCCATCATCACTACAGGAAGATGCATTATAAGCAGAGCAGCAGCAAAAGTGTTTTGCTGTTCTTCATTACAAAATTCAGTATGTTGACACCATTTTATTGTCATGTTAGAGGCTAATGTGGTTTTTGCTCTGCAATTGTCAGGTCAATGATTGATTAGAAAGAGTGGGATGCTGTGACTCTGCACATCTTGTGGTGAAGTTTGTCCCACAGACCAATCTGTATTCAGTTCATTTCTTGTGCTGAGATCACAAGCTAGAAGACATGATATTGATTGACAGATTGTAGGCAACATAGCTCACTGGAAATCATGTTCATCATCAGCAGTTAAGGGTCAAACTTTGCTGGAACCTAACATTAAATAAGTTAAATACTTTTGGTGTAGGCAGGTCCTTGGCAGCCCCTTCTGACTGTTGTAAATTTACATGCACATGTCTCAAACACACAAATAGGACCAATTTTCAAGGTCATTATTAAATCCTTTGGTAAACTTCCCACTCACATGTCTTCTCCTTCCCTAAGCTCCAGCTTCGGTAAAGTTCTGTAATGCATGCAAATAAAGCACAGAAAATGCAAATAAAGCACAGAAAATGCTTGTGAGTGATGTGAATTCTGGCTTTGAAAAGCTGAGTTTACAGTATCTTATGATTATCCCTGTTCAGACATCTTATTAACACACCATATATGGATCTTTAAAGGAGCACCCTTTGTTTAATGTAGCTTTTCTAATGTGATTAAAATGTAATGCTCATTCTTACTTATAATTGACAGCACAGACTAAGGGGTATTTTAATCTCCAATTTGAAGAAGAGAGCTTCAAATAAGCAACAGCTATGAAGCCATGCTCTAGAAAAGAAAAAACAACGCAGCATTACAGCTGGGAGATGACTGTCAGAAAAGGACCACAGTCCAAATAAGGGGGAATGGACTTACCACTGAAAATTTTGTTTTCTGACTTCAGGAGCCTAGGCCATATAGGGCTGATACAACTGAAAAACTTGCTCCATTTCTATAGTTTTTATGTTTTCCAACAAAAGAGAGTAATGCTGCTCATCTTTTCAACCTATCTTGCTTTTAAATACTCAAGAAACTTAAAATTTCCTTGGCTTATAGGATATGATTCTGCGGTCATGTGCATAGCCTATTAAACTCATGTAAGGGAGGATTTCAGGCTTGTAACAAACTCTTCTCCTAGATGCATTTGGACAACTGTTGGTTTTAATGCATGTATCAGCAGGTCACATGGTCAAGGGTAATTTTAGCTGTAATTTTTCTCCTTGTACTGTCCTTTTTAAGGGAAGGGCACAGAAAGCTAACTTTATTCCAAAGTAAATATATCCTTTTGATATTAACATATTCTTACTCAGCTCACTCAATTACAAAACTTTCTGCTCATTAAGGTTAGAATCATTCATCTTTCAGCTTCTGTATAACTGAGAAACAACCATTTTAAAGATTTTTTTTTTTTTTGGTACTTCTCCCAGATTTCTGTGATTATGTGTGTCAATTTACATAATTTTCCTATTTTGATTATACTTAGAAAATAATGAGCAGATTAGTTTTCCTGAAGTTCTACTGTAAATGGGAGATAATATTTAAAACTGCTAAATGGTCTGGAAATAAAGTTGAGGCAAATAAATACATCGGATATTCTTATTCTTAGTAAGTTATTACTTCTTCAGAGTTAGTCTTTTTAAGAGCTAATTTTTTTTTTTTTAAAAAAGGAGATTTGGCATTGAAAAAATTTGCATATCTCAGCAGACCATTTTAAGTGTTCCCTGAACGTTCATAAATTAATATGTTCTGGTATTTCATCACCCCTATTTCACTTTGAAAGACTATGTATAAAATTGCCTATGTGTATGTTATACATAAACTCATTTTCCATTGAATTTACTTGGTAAATAAAGAATAGTATACCAATATTTTTGATCCAGTTTTATATGATGGCTATATAATTTTTCTGCCCTTTTTGTTCAACCTTTTTTTCTTACCTGTGTAGTGATATTTTAAACCAGAAACTCAAATTTAATAATCATAAAGATGATGGGGAGATTAATTGCCCCTCTTCAGATTTCTCAAATATTATTTGTTATCATGTGTGTTTCTTGCTCAAGGTATGTATATAAAGGTTGAGAGTAATCTAAAAATAGCCAGCTATTCTATCTCACCCCCATATTAAGACAGATAACAAGGTTTGTCTTTGATGGTGTTTATCTTTTATGAATGTATAAGTCAGGAATGCAGGTAAGTTTAGATGCATAATGTTATGGGGGATATAACAACTAAAGATTCTTTCAGTGCACTTTTTCACATTACGCCCTGCATCATTCCTAAACTCTGCTTCTTCCCACAGTTGAAGAACAAGTCTGTTTTTTGGAAAGCAGTCTGGTCAGAGACCACCTTACTGCACATAACTGTAGAAGCAGTAAATTTCTCCTCAAATATGCACAGTGCAATTCAAGCAAACTTATTAAAAGTATTGAAATAGTCAAAAGCAAATAATGAAAAAAAAATGTAAAAAAACCTATGCAAATGTGCTCAGACTGTAGTTTGCACTGCTAAACTCTAACATGTACACTCAGGTGACATAAAAGACAGAAATTGTACAATAATACAGAAAATATTAGAAAAATTGTATTGATTTTTATAAGGCATACTAAAATCCTAATCCAGTAAGGGCAATCCCACATTTTCAATACCCCATCCCATGCTCATCCTTTAGCTTCAATTTGCATTTGCAGAACACACACATTGTGATGTATGAAGTATTCATCCAATAAACCCGATTTACTAATAAAATACTGATGTTTAAGGAAGTCTCATGACAAAGGCTTGTGTCTTGAATTTTGAAAATAAACAACTCCTGCTGCTTTAGTTAAAACAATATCTTCACCTCTTAGAGGGTGGAGTAGACCACAGAAAAAATGCTTTTCTTTTCTCAGGCTCTTGTGGGAAGAAATGTTTGTTTGTTTTTGGATTCAATCCCTGCTAATTAATTTCAGCCATCAGTCTGCTTACTCTTTTAGAATTTGTGATCACTTAAAATCAACATAATTATCCCCTGGAATCTGACACCTCTTCATGATACTGTATCTGTATCATACACTTTTTTCAGCTTTTTAATCTAAAGAAAGTCTTAACTTCCTGGTCCTAAAATATGTATCCAAAATTTTGGCCATTTGCAATATTTCACAATAACTTAGTGTAAAAATATAAAAAAATTAAACTTAACATGTTGAAAGAGAAGTAAATTAACAGATCTGTGGCTAGTGAAGCCTGGAAGCCTCTTTTGCTATTAATTTTCTCAAAGACAATAAGATACATATGAGAACGTATATTAATGAAGTTAAAGGTGCAACCACATTGAATAAGTCACAGTATATTATATATAATGCCTGTTTTAAATTTTAAAATATTTTTATTATTTTAAAATGTCATTCTGCAAGGAATGTAGATGGGAAGGGACATAAGACAAGGAAGATAAAAGTGGCTTTATTTGTGGTATTTGTGGTATGGGTTATTTATAAATCTCAGTTGACTTTGCTAATTTTATTGCTTATTTAAATATAATTTTTTTTCAACAAGGATTGCATGAGATTTCATTCCATGTACACATAAGATACACTATCAAGTGTGATAGGGAACCATTTCCTTTTCACTTGGATGTTAATGCTCAGAATATAGCTTCTGTTTGGGGTGGGTTTTTTCCTAAATGTAAGTGTAAAGGGATGACTAAACTTCTCTATTCCTTTATCCAGAGTAAGATTATTGTCTTGACAAGGGAAAAACAAAATGAACAATTTAAAGGGAATTCAGTTTGTCAAAGAAAATAGAAACTATCTGCTGTCTTTGTTAAATGAGAGTGCCCACTTAAGTTGTTCATGAAAAAAGAGAAGAAATGGCGTAAATTTAGGTCTTCTTTGAACTGAGCTTTTAAGTAGACATCACGAGCAAGCAATGACTATTATTTGGTCAAACTTGACAAGCCTGGTTGAGAGAAATCCTGTCCACAGTTCCCTTGCAAAGATAACGACATTTGCACCTCTACACCTTTCATTCAATATTTTTTTTCAAGTGGTTTCCAGTTAGTGTCAGTGAATTAAACCTTTCAGCAATGTTGTGAGATATTAAAAGTTTATCACTGCTTTATGACTTCAGGTATAAAAGTTTAAAGCCTTAATCCATAAAAGGTCTTCAATGTCTAGTGTAACAGTTAAACAGAATTTTAGGGACCCCAAATTGAAAATATAGGTCTTCAAGTCTTCCTTCCTCTACAGTCTAACCCTGGTGATGCCTAAACTGTATTACCTTCTCAAGTTAATTTCTTGGAGAGAATGAAGATACTACAGCTAAATTAATGATTTTTATGATGTTTTAATAAATAACTGGAATAAAACTACTAAGTAATTAGAGCAGGGATTTGAAACCAGGTTTCCTTCCTCTCAAGTGAGTACATAGTGAAACATATATAGTGAAACAGCGTCATTCTCTTTTTCTCAAATTTTTCAGTCCAATGAACTTGTAATTCTCCTTTCCAAAGTGTACATCTTCAAGAACGGAAATAGACATTGATGTCTTACTGCCATGTGATCAAATCATTCTCCAGTGGTATAGGAGAGAACAAAACCAGATTACAAAATCCTGAGTGGACTGACTGACATCCCTTCCTAAAACACATTCTAAAGATGGCATATGAAGATAAGGGATCCAGAAAAGAAAAGAAAAAATGGAAAGGAAAAAGGAAAATCAGATGGGAAAGGACGTTGGGCAGGGGAGGGGAAGGGCAATGGAAGACTGAGCAGAGGTGCCCATATATCATATGCTAATAAATTAAGAACTCTCTTACATTGACATGTTTATACTGCTTCAAATTCTTCAAACAGACTGGTTATCACTGTAAAGTATGGCTTTGCACAGTACTAAGAAACCCATGACAGTACCTGTAGAAGTATTATTAAATATAAGACACCAATTTGTGTCCAGACCAATGTTTGTTTGGATGCATTTTTTATATAACTATAATACTACTAAAGAGAACTACTTATGTCCAAGTGAAATATGAGATGAAAGCAAAACCAAATCAAGAAATATATTCTGAAAAGATCTGGCATGAAAGCAACATCGTATTGCAGCTATAATGTAGCTTTTCTTCTACCCAGCACAAATGGGTAAAGATGACCATTATTTCTTCAATAAAATTATGTAAAAGAAATTATTTATTTCACAAATAAAAATAAAAAGAAAATTCTAGTTTGGCATTGGCTGTCCTCTGGCTATCTTCCAACTATTTACACTTTTTCCCATAAAACTGATGACTCAGTCTGGCTTCAATGCTTCTGATTCTGTTAATAAAATCCAGGCTGGAATTGACAAAGGAATCACAAGTCATGAATTAATAATAATGATGTGAATCCTAGCTCCTCCTGCTTCCACTGAACAAACAAACATTCTTTCTCGGAATAGCTTAGAAAAAAATGAAGGTTTCATGTGTTTTAACAGACTAAATGAGCACATGAAGTACATGTCCTTCCATGTATAATTAACATGTTAGATATAGTTAAACATATTTAATCAAACTTGTCCATTTGATTTTGCAAAATCAGCACCTCTTCTGAAGTTAGCAAGAAATTGAATATATTTTCTGTGGAATTTGCATTTCTTCTTTCCTTATTCTATTCCAGGTCGTATTTCTTCATTTTTATGGCTTGGTTTCTGATTTTCCACTATACTGTAAATGTATTTTTAAGGTTTGTGGTTTGTGTTTGGTTTTTTTCTTTTTCAGTGAACATAAAGATTCCTAGACTGCATTTGTAGAGAGTTATTTGCACTATAAAGGAATGACAGTAGTTTATAGTTCTTGGATGAATAATATTTTGTGCTCCTTGTTTTGCATGTTCACCATCATCTTGCACATCAAGTTTTTAAGAAGAAGAGATAATACTACGTTTAAGAACATACAATTTATACTGGTCATTACTGGTATAAATAACATACTTAAAGTATCATTTATTGTGCAAAGAATAAAGCAACTTCTTTATTGACATGTTTATTTGAAGATTAATCTTCATATATGGACTTTCACAAGCTCTCCACCTTCATTCCTTAGTTATAATTTGCATGTTCTTTTCTCCTTTGTTGTTGTGTTTGTTTCCTTGCTCCTCTCACTCTTGCTTTGGGTTCCTTTCTCCACTTCTGCTTTTTTCACAAGAACTATACTTTCCATTTCCTTCTGCCTATATTTTATCACCCCTGTTTGCCTATGGAATAGCAGTCATCATGATGAGACACACACACACACCAACACACACACACACACACACACCTGATGAGCATATAGCATAAGCAAATGCTGCTTGTTGTTAGCATTGTTTACTGTATGAAGTTGACCCTAAATTCTTTGAATGAATCAATTATTTTTTCTTAAAGATAAAAGTACTGGATGAGAAACATACCTACTGTAGACTATCCAAACTTTACTAAATTTGTCCAATTCTTTTCTCTCTAGCTCTCTTCATCCTCTTTCTTTCTCAAAAGTGATGAAACCTATTATGTGTCCAGTACCTCTAAGCTCTTCTAAACATCTAATAGCGAGTTAATAGTCATGAATAACAAAATTATCTAGCCCCTGCTGTTACCTGTACTGTGGGAGTTGGCGCGGTTTATTTGCTTTCATTTCCTACAGCTTTATGGAGAACAATAATAAAATTATCTCTTATACTATAAACAAATACTTTCTGATTTAATTTTGTTATGTTGTAGAATTCAGATGTATTTCTTAGAAGATTTTGTTTGATAGTTTTCCAATTTTTTTTTAGTTTCATATCCAAAATCTGAGATCTAAATACTAAGAACTGCATAATCAAAGCTCACAATTATTTTTTTTTGTATCTGGATCCCCAAGGCCTACCTGGAACAGACAGTAGATGCTCAGAATTTATTGGAGTAAATGAACAATCGTGGATAATAAGTTTGCCTCATCACTGAATAGGAAACATAATCATTGCATTCTCTTGGAAATGTTCTACAATACAAGTATGTAGTGATACTCCCTGAATGTGTTACAAATAAGCGGTGAGCTGAAACCCAGGGAATCCTGGTGACAGAAGCAGGATACTCCATGTTGTACATAAAAGGCCATGGGTCCTCTTCTGTGAAACCACCCAATCCCTTTTTGAATTCTTTAGCACTGGAAAAGTTTTGTGGCAAGGAGTTCCACAAGTCCTCTGTGCATTGTGTATGGACATGTTTTCTTTAGTTTCTTTTGTATCTGGTAGTTTATTTGATGCTCCCTCACTCTTGGACTAGAAAAAACAGTGAAAAATACTTCCTTTCCCCTTCTCTGCATCAGTCATGGTTTTATTATCTGAGAACCATCCAGTCAGAGCAAGAAATTAAACAAGGCATTAAACCCTAAACCCTTCAAACTTCCGTAATACTTTAAGTTACTTGTAACTTACATCAGATTTAGGTAATTTTTTTTGGACTTACATAATTTGTTTTCAGTCTCATCTAACGTAACAATTTTATACAGTCTAGCTAAATTTCCAAGCCCAAATCAAGAATTGAAAATATTGCTCTAAAATAAAAGTTTTAAAATGGACTACAATATTTCTAGCACACAGCAAAAAATATTGAGAAGATAGTTTACTTTTACTCTATAAATACATCTGACGAATTTTCTTCTCTAGAAGGTTGTCATTCGAGTCAAATGGAGAAACCTAGAAAAGATTTATACAAAAAGTAAAGGTAATAAAAGATAGACGTGAGTTGATTAGAATGAAAACTGTTTAAGCCACCCTTAACTACCTAACCTTTTAACCAGTGTTTTTTTAATGATGATTGGGGAAAAACATACTTAAGCAGATGGTGTCATTAACTGAAGACGGAAATCTTCATAAAACTACTAATGAAGCCTGGCATTTTCCTACAAGGTTAAAACAATGTTACATTTCTGTTTGTCCACTTCTGTGAATGAAAATACATTTAAGAAGAATTTGCTGAACACTAGAAGCCACTTAACTGAGATTACACAGAAAATGACCTAGCATTTTGATTATCAAACTCTTCAGGTCTGCAGTCATGTAGCAGCAGCAGCAACTTTTTGTCTAGACCAATGGAGTTTTAAAAACTCTGTAGTTACTCTTTGGGTGCTTTTTGGTCTCTGTCAGCCCTTGCAGTGCTTTGCAGCTGGCAATTAAAGTTACTTTTGTAGTAAAATTCTTATTTAAGGCCAGATGGTGGCATGTTTATGCCTCTAGGTAATGCTAGGTAAAACTGTGTAAGGTGTGAGGGCAAAATCTGCAGTAAGACTCTCCTTTGATTTTATCTTTACTTGTGAACTATACTGTAGAGGTTAACTGAAGTTTTCTTTTTATTATCCTGTATTTTCTGCATAATTTTGTGGACCTATAATGCAATATTAGTTGAGTCAATGTGTTCCAAATGTGCTACTTTGTGTAACATTTTGTGCCATTTATTTTTCCTATGGTAACATTTCTTTATATTAGACATTAAAATGGGATCCTTTGATATAACAACACTGACTGTGGAAATTTTTTTCTGAGTTCAACTATTGAGATTTGTTAGCAATCTATGTGCAATAAAAGTGATCGATAAAAAAAGACAATTCAGTAGAAGTTACCTCAACCACAGATTGAAATATGTTTCACACATTCACTGTTATTTAAATTCTCAGTGGCTAACAGTGTTTTAGAAATTTAATTTCCTAGAATACTGAGCTTTCAAAATTTCCTTATGTACTTGGAAAATTAAAAATATTTAATCTAAAATCTCAATTACTGGTATGAATCAGTCACACTGGGTGCAAATCACAATTCCATGTAATGTTACAGTGGGGCAGTTTCTGTCTTACTCAAGCTTCTGGCTCATTAACCTCAGACTAATATTAAAACCAAGGCCTATGTCCATTTAATCTATGATCTGAAGAACAATATTTCTCTCTCTTTATTACCTCTCCTGTCCTTAGACTGTCTTTGATTTTTAACATCTTCTAAAATGGTACATGGTTTATTACTATTTTTCTCTTTGTGGAAATTATTACTCTCTAATACTCACTTCGAGTTTTTGAGAATTTTTTGTTTATCAGCCTGGAAAACATGACTTTCATCAAATAGTCGTCCAGCTTATTTTGGCAAAAGTTTACCTATTTTCTAGCAAATCTAATATCCACCATGTGAAACAACTCTGACCAGAGAATTTATACATGCCATTGTATCCTCTTCAGTTTATGACTGTAGCTCATTTTGTTTCTCTCTAGATGTAATCCATATTCCCATTTATAACTGACTTGCCATGGTTCTCTAATTGTGTCTGTTCCACATTATTTGTTGTCATAAATGCCCATTTCATCTTCTGGTATCAGTGTATAATTGGGTTCATTGTCTCTTTGCTGGCACTTGCTGAAAAATGCTTTGGTGTTCTAATTCCATTATCTTTTATATTCAAGTTATTCTAAGAGTCAAATTGTCTCTTCAGTAATACTGTGAAAAGAAATGTGCCATTGTCTTTGCACTGCCCATGTGCTGTCTGCCCTCTCTTGAGAGTCTCTTCTTGGTTCCTTTTCTGGAGTCTGTCTTTCAAGTGCTGAGACTTGTGTAGAGAGCTGCGCTACAACAGTAGATCAAAAATAGGAGAGTACAATTTTTTTCCCAAGAATATCTTGAACAGCTTGACTCACTTATTCCTTTGCTGTCACCCAGTGTCCAGGATGGCAGAAGGCATTATTCTTGCTGCATCATTCCTCCTGTCTTCACCATCTGAATAAAGGAACTTCCATCTCACTACCACCCATTTTCTGGTCTTCACTTGTCCTTGCAGGTATAGGCCTAATTACAGAGGTGGAACCAAACATCTTTGAAAGTTTCCAAAGAGAATGTTTTAAGTTTATCTCACCAGATCTCAGTGTTCAAAATGTGTTCTACTTAGAAACACAGATGATTTGCTGACAAACTTTTTCTTGGAGGGTTTTTTCAGCTTGTTTATCTTGTGGGTACTGTTGACCTTATGTAATATTAAAATTCAGAATTTAGTTTTGGCATCCTAACAATACTGCATTTTGAGCTACAGCATTTAAACACAGTAATAACAGACAATTAGAATGTCCCTATGCTTGAAGTTTGAGAGTAATTCTCTGGCATTTTTGTGGCATTTCAACAATGTTCTGGGGGTTTTTTCGGTATGGGGCATAGGGAGGAAAAAAAAGGAAAGGGTATTTGTTTATTTTTGTTGTTGAAAAATGCTTTTAACTCACTTGGGTGATTGGCCTTGTATGCTACTAAATTTTATAGGAAACTTTTTTTCCTTATGATATGTGTTCCATATTTTGATTGATACTGCAATTTTTATTAGCTTCAATTTCTATGATTCTGATTCCCAGACTACCACAGGAAGGGAAAGGAAGAATGAAATAGAAGCACTGAGAAGTCTCTTTAAGGATTTTTTCAGACCACCTGGAAAATTCTTCTACTGGCTGAGTTTGCTGATTTGCATTGGCAAAAATTAAGCTATCTAGTTTTATCTCCTGGCATATCAAGCCTGCACCTAGCTTTCAACACCTCTTCTTAGATGTACAACCCTCTTCTTATATGTCTGTTGTATACTACAAAATCGGTACATGGCATCTTGTGTTTTTCTGAGAGAGGGTAATTTATGTCTCTTTTGCATCCTTTTCCATGTGTAAGTGATAGTATTCGATAATGATGGTTTGGTGTGCTCTTGTGACTTTCTCCTCTCAGGAAGTTAACGAGTTCCTTTTCCAGGATAGACTGCAGACACTCACTTAGATACATAATATAACGAAGCATAAAAACAAAGTTTCATCTCAAAGGTTCTTTGTTTTTTTCTAATAACTTATTGGGATAAAAGGCTTTTAAAATTGTCTTAATTTTAGTAATGAATAATGGATGGTGTAATTACACAGAAATAGCATTTAATTATGCTTTTTTTCTTTGCACAATATGACCTACTAGCTACAGTTATTAAGGCTCATTAAACTGCAATAGACAATAGCACTCACACAGTGTGCCTTGGTCATGCCAGCAACCTTTTGTACCATTCTGTACTGCTTGACATTGTTTTATTATGTTTGAGTGACTGCAATAAAATATGAACTCTATTGTAGCTAAAATTAAAAATTCAAAACTAATTAATATTTGAAATAAATCTTACTTTGTAATCCTAGCATTGTTCCTGAATGCTAGCACTTTATGCTCTTTCAGTACAACTTTCTAGTGTATTAAACTAAAAGGAATAATTATTTATTAATGGAAAAACACAGGGAATGTTAAACACACTTAAGTTATTCTATTCATGAGCCATAAACCACCCTTTGTCCCAAATTAACACAATCCTTGAAAAATGTATAGGATAGAAAACAGTTAAAGAAATGTGAAAATATGAATGCGTAAAAGAAGGACTGTCCATTCAGAGTGACAGGTATCAAATCTGGAAAACGAAGAGGATTTTTTTTGTAGAGGGCACAATCATATAGATGAGGAACTGCTTGGATGGTCACATCCAGAGGGTAGTGGTCAACAGTTCAATGTCCAGATGGAGATCAGTGATGAGTGGTGTCCCTCAGAGGTCTTTATTGGCACCAGTACTGTTTAATATCTTCATCAGTGACATAGACTGTGGGACTGAGCGCACTGTCAGCCAGTTTGCAGATGACACCAAGCTGAGTGGTGTGGCTGACATGCCTGAGGGATGGGATGCCATCCAGAGGAACCTGGACAAACTTGAGAAGTGGGCTTGTGTGAACCTTATGAGGTTCAACAAGGCCAAGTGCAAGGTCCTGCACCTGGGTCGAGACAACCCCAGTATAAGCTGGGGGATGAAGGCACCAAGAGAATCCCTGCTGAAAAGGACTTGGGTGTACTGGTGTATGAAAAGCTGACCATGATCCAGCAATGTGTGCTTGCAGCCCAGAAAGTCAACTGTATCCTGGACTGCATCAAAAGCAGCATGGCCAGGAGGTCGAGGGAGGTGATTCTGCCCCTCTACTCTGCTCTGGTGAGACCCCACCTGGAGTGCTGCGTCCAGCTCTGGAGCCTTCAGCACAGGAAAGACATGGAGCAGTTGGAGTGGGTCCAGAGGAGGGCTACAAAAATGATCTGAGAGCTGGAGCACCTGTCTTACAAGGACAGGCTGAGAGAGTTGGGGTTGTTCAGCCTGGAGAAGAGAAGGCTGTGGGGAGACCTTGTTGTGGCCTTTCAGTACTTAAAGGGGGCCTATAAGAAAGATTGGGACAAACATTTTAACAGGGCCTGTTGCAATAGGACAAGGGGTAATGCTTTTAAACTAAAAGAGGACAGTTTCAGACTAGATATAAAGAAGAAATTTTTTACAATGAGAGTGGTGAAGCTCTAGAACAGATTACCCAGAGAAGTGGTAGATGCCGCATCCCTGGAAACTTTCAAGGACAGGTTGGATGGGGTTCTGAGCAACCTGATCCAGTTGAAGATGTCCCTGCTCATTGCAGGGGTGTTGATCTAGATGACCTTTAAAAGTCCCTTTCAACACAAACTATTTTATGATATGAAGTAAAAGAATGAGTAGACAACCTTCTTGCATTGGTAAATAATACTTCATTCACTCATATCAGTGAAAGTACTGAAGGACTGATAAAAAAATAAAAAAAACTTTCTAGTGAATGGAGGACCTGAAATATAATAAATGGCAAAACTATAGAAAGTCAATGCCAGTGAAGTGCTATGAGTAATACTCTTCACTCTCTGCCTGAGAGAATCTCATCTGATTCCTGTATTTGTTCTTTTTCCTTATCAGGCCACCAAGTAACTGCAGGATTCTAGCCAAAATCCCCTTTCGTTAACATAAGCCTATATCTTTGGATGTTGTCCAGCCTTTGTTGAAAGCATAGTGACTGCTTTATTTTTCCACACAGTTGGTCCCCCTTCAGTATTTAACCCATACTTGGTAAAATACATCTGAGTACCATGAGTGTGAAAACAGCTACTTAGGAACCAAACTATTCCCCTTCAGTATCTTATGGGAAAGGATGCTGGAAAAGAGGCATAATTTCAGGGTGTGAATACTCAATGAAATTCACTCCAAGAAATTAAAATATGACTTTAATGAGAGCAGGAAAAGTCAAGTATAGCCTCCATAATGAACACTAAGATACAAAGCTGTGAGGTTACTCCCAGAAAACTGTGTTGGTACCCTACAGTTCGGCTAGTTCACCAAGCATCACAAGTTTTTATTCATTGTGGGTACAAAGTAGCTAATACACAACTACTGTACAAGTAAGAATCATACTGTCCTTAGCACCTCATCTCACTCCACCTCTTTGAGAGCCTGATGCTGCAATTCTAGCTCAGACAATCACCCTTTGTAATTGTGATTAGCCTCATCCTTTGCTATGGTTGTCAAACAGATGAGGAACAATTATTTCTGTGAGTAGAGTGCACAAAGGTTTAAATACCTCATTGAGAAGCAGTTGCTCAAACTGACTGAAAAGGCATAGAAATATTTAAATGTGACCATATGTAAAACACACATACACAGAGGTAGAAGAGTCGACTTGGAGAAAATCTTTGCAAGGTCTTTTGCAAGGCTGAGTAGCTTAACCTCCTTAAGGATGAGCCATCTCCTTGAAGTGAAATAAACCAGTGACTACAAATATGCTGGGGCCTGAAGTACTTGAGCTATACTATTCCAGTCTTGTTTTACATATTTCAGGCTCTTTATATATTATGCAATAAGCAAACTGAACTGTAATTTGATTAGAGTATCCATTAAGATTTTATCTAATTTTTATTTTAAAAGTGCAAAAAAAAAAAGTAAATATCTTGGAACCTAATCTTCAGATAAGACAATGGCAGACAGAATTCTTTCATTTGTCCCTTGAGTTTCTGTCATTACATGCCACAGTAGTGCTGGGGGTTAAACGGACTATTTAGTAGGAAATGCCATTTATGCTAATATGAAACAGTGGCTTAGAGTTGCTGTCTCTAGTGCTGCATGCAGATGTCTGGAGAAGTACTGTTCTCCAATGTAGTGCTGAGGATATGAAGGCTGAACAAGGATAAGAATTTCCTCCATTTCCACAAATTTACAGGTATTGAATCAGAATAATTTTTTATGCCTTCAAGATGTTCTTCTTGGAAATAATGGTTTAAAAGAGTAAGACTGTTGTACTTGCTAGTTAAATTTAGGAAAAAGCACTTTAAAAAGCCTAGGAGAATCTCTTATCTGATTATCTTTTCATTTGAAGAGCAACTAACCAATGTCACTTGTACAAATATTTGGCAGTGATATCGGCTAAGATCATTAGGAGCTTTAAAAACCCAATGAATTCTTGAGGCTTGGCAAAGTGCCAATGTGACTTTCCAAACTCACAAGCCTCATGCAGGTTATGTAAGACAAGATATAGACAGATGACTAGATAATTCCAGCTGTTTGACATGATTTACTCATACAGTATTCAACTATACTGTACAAGACAGTATTTGGGATGAATTTAGTATGCTGCAGGTGTTTTGGTGCTAAACCATAACCTTCAAGTAATGACAGATATGATGCAATCTGGGATGCAGCAGCTGCTAATGAGTATTAATACTGCATAGGAAAAGCAATTGCTTTTCTTGGCCTGTCAGGCTGGCTTTGATTAGAGAAACGTAGCAGAAATATTCAATTAAACAGTTCTTTCAGAAAAATGACCTGTGCACCTTATTCTTTGAGTATTTCCAGTTTGTAACTGGACCTGTATAATTTCCTGTCAGACTTGCCAAGTGCTTTTGAGTTTTAGCTTTTGTTGTGCTTTCTTTAAGTATTTTTGTTCTGCAGGCTTTTTAACAAACCGAATTAATGTGTCATCGCAGTCATTGCTGAGTGAATAACACAGCCACACCACAAGGACCGCAGCAGAAGGTAAGGAGACTGCACTAGTAGCTACTGCAGGGATCTACATATTTTCAGTCAAATTGGTCTTGTCTATATAGTGTGTACTTGTCTTTCAATTTTGTGTATTTTTATAAACAGTGGATGAAATGCCTTATTTTATTTAAGATATAACAATGATGGTATATAAATCCCTGCTTCTCTCATCAAACTCTCACTATATGACTGGATTGCATTTCCTATAAAGTGAGAAGCTCTTTTCTAAGGGTCCAAGACATGACTGACCTTAGGAGCTCAGACAGCAGCTGCTGTCAGGCACGTTGAGCAGTCCTTTGCCAGCCCCTGCTTACCAGCTCACTTGGGAAAAGATTTGAAAGCACAAGTCCAGAGCAACAATATTTCAGCAATTTCTGTTATTTGGGCTTGTGAGTCTGTGAGGAACCTATCATCTCCTCAGAGGTTTTTTACACATTTATCTCACAGCTCAGTGTCTTGGTTACAGGAAGTTTTCGGGTCAGAGACAAAACAAAACTCAGATCCTTTCTCTATTTCCACATAGGCTATATTTAGCGCATTTGTCTTCAAATGTTAACTAGAGATAAAGACAAGGAGCTGCCATCTGGGTTGTGTGAACCCTCACTGTAGTTTGGCCCTCTGTTGTAAATGCCCTTATTAGGGGAAACACAGCAAGTGGGCAAAGAACATAAATATTCCTCCTTCACCTTGGGGTGAAGCCCCTCTAGGCTAGAACCCCATTCATTGACAGGCTGGCACTGAACTCTTTTCCTTGCAAACCAAAGACATGAGATTGTGGGTGTGCATGCTTTAAACAAGTTGTACAAATAATCGACTGTTTTCTTTCCCACACGTCATCCCTGTAATGAGTAACTAGTGCTTGCTAGAGTTAGAGGAATGAGCACAAGTGTGAGAGTGCATCACTGTATTTGTAATGGGTAGCACGTGTATTTCTTGAACTATCTAATTTCTTTTGTCAGTCTCTGATTTGTTTTTTCCTCATTATTTACCTTCTTATATCTGTCCTACTTTTAACTGTGATAATATTGCAATAATGTCTATGGAGAAGTATGATTTTTACAGGATAATAGACAGCAGCTGTCAAAATGGAAATAGCTTCCATTCGTGGCATTCTGAAAAAAAAAGTCTGCTGCCAGTTAGCATGGCTATTGCTTTCTGAGTCTGAATTTTGTGTAATATGTGTATATAACTTATTTATTTCCCGAATAATGTCTTTATCAAAATCACATGAATTGGGGTAACACTTAGGTATATTTTGTTCAGCTTTGCTAGCTTTCCTGAGCATGATGGGGTAAGGGATGCTAATTTAATCAGAGATCAGCTGATGTACATTGTTTGCTATTCCTGAAGAAATTTGGTCATGTGCCTAAGTCCTTTCAAAGTACAAAGCATGGTAAGTGATGGCAAAAAAACCTCTTGTGAATTTGTGGCAGTAGTTCTACTCTTTTGCTTCACAGCAGCCTGTGTCTTCCTGTTAAATACTTTTCTGATTCCTTTACTTATCAGTCTTCTCAGGAATGGAAAAAAATCTAAAAAAACGAACAAAGTGTTCATATCTGTATTGTGTAGGTCCCCTCATATTCAACTTCTGTGGAGCACAACCTTGTTCAAAGGACTTCAGTACATGTACCGTTGTGAATATGGGATGGGCAGAACTAACTGAAATTTCTCACTTCTTTTGCTTCTCTTGTAATTTAAGAGTGCCAAATACAATTTTTGGACACCAGTTTTTCATATCCTTTTCTAGCCGGTATGGTATAAAATTGAATAATGTTCTTTTTCACTTTTCAGTTACCAAAAGGCTCAGTTACCTGTAGGAGGGGAAAGTAGTAACTTAGAGTGAATTCTTTAGACAGCAGTGTATCCTAGAGGGCCATAAAAATTTGAGATGATGTCTCGCTGTGAAAAAGTGCCAAGCCATTTTCTCTGAAAACAGTTCAGTACAAAGTCCAAATTCTCGTATTAGAAAATCAAAAAAAAGCTGTCCTTCCTTAAACCTTTTAAACACAGCTGTCTGTCATGAGATTCATTTGCTGCTAAAATCGGAATCGCTTTGAGCCTGAACAGATACCAAGGATGCTCTTTCTCTCAAATGGTCTCTGTAGAGTTCTTAACTGTAGATCAATGTTTCTGAATTTTTATACAGGCTTTAAAGGGAGTATTGAAAGGAAATGCTCTGTTTCCCAGAGCTAGTCATGGGCTGTTACATCTGGAGAGATTTTACACAGTAGTTTCCTTACTGGTTTGTCAGTATTATTACCTGAAGGACCTGTTTGGCTTAAGTTGATGTACCTCATTCTTTCCCATCTGTCCACACTACTAGACGGGATAATATCCCCAAATTCTCTGTAAATATGAAAAGAACTCCCGGTGCTAGAAAGACTACTGGAGAGAGCAAGCAGAGCAGATACAGGTGTACCAAAAATGAAGGGATTCCTGATAGTAAATGAGGAGTGTTATGGAATAGAAAGGAGTGCTCTTCATATTGTTTAAGACCATGCTTGAAGGGCTTTCTTGAATCAAGGTCAAATCTCACTTAGGTACAGAAGTGCAAATTTTTATTTAAAGTGTCATCCTCATTTTGCTTCTGGCTTGATAGTTTCAGGCAAGTAACCTGAACAAAGACAATTAGACAGAACACTTATTTTAGAATTTTTGAGAATTCCAAAAGTCCTTATGCTCTTAATTCTTAGTTCATTCGTGATCTTATCAGCCTGGTTACCAACAGATTTATTTTCTCTTCCAGTCCCAAGAAATAAACCCTCATTCTTGTCATCTTTTTATTTTATTTGAATGCTGTCATTCCAAATTGGTAATCTAGTAGCATCTTACATCTTTTCTTATTGGTTCATACAAGAGATTTCTGTAAAATATTTATGTGGGAAATCCATAAGGTGTATACTTCCAGCTTCTGAAATCACACATCTGCCTTCAGGTTTCCGTTAGCAACAGATATCACTGAAGAAGTTATACAGAATTAAAACCAAATACCTATGTTAATGCAAATTTAAAACAGGATTCTGGTCCTTGAGTGCATACAAATCAAAGATTCATGCTCACTGACAGCACTGTGTAAACCTTTACTACTCTGCTCCCTGATTATTAGTATTAAATTTTAGAAATGAACCTGAATTAAATCATAGCTACAACATCCTGTCTATAATTTGTGGTAGTTGGTGTTTGGTGTGGATTTGGTGGGGTTTTGTGTTTTTTCTTTTTGGTTTTAGGTTTCTTTTGTGGTTTGGGAGTTTTTGGTTTTGTTGTTTGCTTTTTTTTTTTTTAATGGCCTAAAATCTGAGTACAGATATAGGCAGCTTTACATTTGCAGTGTGCTGAACTAAAAGTCTGTATCCAGACTGTTCTGAATTTCAGTCTTTTGCATGCTTAAAGCTCTGCATGTGAATGTTACTTCTTGGGCTGGTTTCTATGGCACTGGAATTTGTGAACTTGTAGAAGTACTTAAGTTCTTATTCTCCTGCATTTTCTTCCCACTTCCTCTCTTTTTCATCCACCTCTCCCAGTTGAAACAGAAGGGAATGTAGAAAAATAAGACAATATACTTGTCAGTACCTGTATTTGATGGGGTTTTGAACAGTTTAAACATTTAGATGAGGAATGATCAGGATCCAAAATATAAATCTATGTGAAATGGGAACTGCAGTGAAATATAACATTATAAATAGGAAGAAATATGGTAAAATTATTTACAATCTTATGAGCATGTAGTCTGCTTCATGATGTGATACTCTCCACCAGTCTACAGTGAGTTCCACAGGAGAAAAAGTATTTTATTTCCTCAGAGGACTCAGTATTAACAGAGGAATATGCTAATAAAGGAACAATACTCAGTACCTGTTGTTAAGGAGCAGGAGAAAAGCTGATGTGTCCTGCTGTATTGTCATAACTTAAATCTTTGTAAAGAATTGAATTTGATTCTTAAGAGAAATTACCTTTAAGATAAGATCAGAGAAGTACAAAGTATTTAACTTGTGCTTTGAACACGAGCAGATATTAATCAGTTGATGTCTGTTCATATGGGAAGTTTGGTGCTGTCAGTTTTGTTCTGTATGACAAATATAACTAAAGATAAATGACCTTGATTTCCAGAGTTTAACATGAGTGCTTTTCAGCAAACTAAACTGCAATTAAAGAAAAACAAAATAAAGAAGTATGGATCACAGCTCTGTCGAGTTATAGTGATTGATCTGAATAACCACTGCCACTGTTGCATTTTCACTGATTCAGTAAGACTTCTGGAAGTGCAACACCCATGCATGCACACACATAAGAAGGTGACTTATCTGCTTGTCAAATTGTTTAAGCCACTGGTTATCAAGGGACCTGATCAAATATAATGAAGAAAAAGATCTTACTAGTTACAATTCATATATCAAACAGATACATACACAGGGATGTCTAAGAACAGGAAATGGTTTTGTCTGAGATTTCAGGAAGTTCTTTAAGAAATTTTTATTTATTTATTCCACAAAGAAGGACAGAGAGATTCACTGTGGTGTTCCCAGGCTCAAATTTCCATTCTACCTGAGCTGCACACAGAACTTCAAATTTGTTCTCGCAAATTCCAAGAGCTCTAACTTCTATGGTTTGGGGTTATTGTGCTTGAATATGTGTAAATAATTAGTCCTAACAAATGGGCAAGAGTCACGTCTCCCAGTCAAACGTATTCACTTTAATGAATCAGCAATACACCACTTCTGAATCTTGCCTTGTCAGCTTCCCTTAATTCTGTCCTGGAAGTACATGAAAGAGCAATTTATTCTCCTGTTAGCTATGTTGTTGACCTTTGCTAAGTGAGCTCGCAGGATACTTAATTTCAACCACAGTAATAACTTTTTCAGCCTTGATTTACCCTCTAGGTAGATCAGTGGAACACTCACATTGCTGAACATACTTTCACTGAACAACTTTTATTTATAATCAGTCTGGATAAACTTTGTACCACATTCTTGAAAAAGATAACAAACAGTTGTTACCTCCTAAGCCATCCAGTCTCTTCACAAAGGACATCCAAAGATGTTCCAAAGTTTCTGTGGATTAGCCTTTCAAGTGGACTAATTAAGTTACATTAAAACTCTCTGTGGAGATGCTTCATCAGAATTACACAATTTCAGTTCAGTTTGGTTTAGTTTAATGTATTTTAAAGCAAATTGCCCCAAATTAATTATTCCATTTAAATTTTCAATGAACATGTTTATATGACTAGTAGATGGGGTTAAGTAATCTACTTTAAACTCACACCTTTAGTTAACTTAATTAACTTTTTGACCATGCCCATGTCATCTCAGTCAATTTCAGCATTTACACAGGCACAAGGAAATTTAGCCCCTGTTCTTTTATCTTTTTTTCAGGCCAATATTTTGGAATAACTAGAGAGCATGTAGAATTTTTATTTTTTTTCTGAAAAGACTTTCTCCCACTGACTGCTTGATTAAATCATATCAAAGAGTTATTGAACATATTTCACAAATTAAGAATTACAGAAATTGTGTCTTAGGTACTTGAGCTTAAAAAACTGAAGAAATATACTTCTTACTTAGGTATGTAGCATTCACCAACTTTAATACTCAAGGGAAAAAAAACCATTTTTTAATAGCTTCTGTTCTCTTTGCAGAAAAATTAAGTGTAGAATCTTCTCTCTTAGTAATTCTCTCTTAGCCAAAACCAGTTTTGAGTGATAGAAATTAAATCAGTTTAATTTGTTACCAATTAACAAACTTCATTACTGATTCTTGTGTTGAAAAATAAAAACAAACAAATAAACACTTTGGGAAAACATCTCAGCTTCCATCTGGACACATCTCCCCCCTTCATGGTCTCCAGTCCCTTCACTGCAGGTTATGCTCAGTCCCTTTGGGGAGGCAATGGGTGGAGCAGGAGGTGGGGGTCAGTGTGTTGTGGTTCGTACTCAGCTTCTCCAGTGTGGGTTCCTCCAGTGTGGGTTCCTCCACTGGCTTCAGTGCCTTTGTGGTCATAGAATCATAGAATCATAGAATCATAGAATGTTTAGGGTTGGAAGGGACCCCTAGAGGTCATCCAGTCCAACCCCCCCGCAGGAACAGGGACACCGCTAACTAGATCAGGCTGCTCAGAGCCCCGTCCAACCTGGCCTTGAATGTTTCCAGGGATGGGGCCTCCACCACCTCTCTGGGCAACCCGTTCCAGTGTTTCACCACCCTCATTGTAAAGAACTTCTTCCTTATATCTAGTCTAAACCTACCCTGGTTTAGTTTAAAACCATTACCCCTTGTCTTGTCACTGCTGGCCCTACTAAAAAGATTTTCCCCGTCTTTCCTATAGGCCCCCTTTAGGTACTGAAAGGCCGCAATCAGGTCTCCCCGCAGCCTTCTCTTCTCCAGGCTGAACAAGCCCAACCCCCTCAGCCTGTCCTCATAGGAGAGGTGCTCCAGCCCCCGGATCATTTTTGTGGCCCTCCTCTGGACCCACTCCAACAGTTCCATGTCCTTCTTGTGCTGAGGGCTCCAGAGCTGGACGCAGTACTCCAGGTGAGGTCTCACCATCTGACCCAGGTACTTGTCCTTGCTGAACCTCATGAGGTTCACACAGGCCCACTTCTCGAGCTTGTCCAGGTCCTTCTGGATGGAATCCCATTCCTCAGGTGTGTCAACTGCGTGGCTCAGCTTGGTGTCATCTGCAAACTTGCTGAGTGTGCACTCAATGCTTCTGTCTATGTCATTGAAGAAGATATTAGACAGTATTGGTCCCAACACAAGACCCCTAAAGGACACCACTTGTCACTGATCTCCATCTGAACATTGAGCCATCAACCACTACCCTCTGGATGCAACCATCCAACCAGTTCCTCATCCACCAAACAGTCCACCCATCAAACCGATGTCTCTCCAATTTAGACAGAAGGATGTTGACGGAGACCATGTCAAAGGCCTTACAAAAGTCCAGATAGATGACATCTTTAGCTCTTCTCTGGTCCATGGGTGTAGTCACTCCATCACAGAAGGCCACTAGCTTATTCAGGCACTATTTGCCCTTGGTGAAGCCATGCTGGCTATCTCGAATTACCTCCCTGGCCTCCATGTGCCTTAGCATAGCTTCTAGGAGGATCTGTTCCATGATCATGCCTCTACCTGGGTCTCCTCTCTGTCCCCACTCGGGTGTCTCTTCTGCTCCTGCCCTGCTTGGGGCAGTCAGCTTTGCTTTGACATTTTTCCTGCTCTACCTCCTGCCCTGGCATATTTCTTGCTTCTGTCTTGCCCCCGCCCTGACGTTGTGTCTTGCGTGCCCTCCATTGCCCGGCATCCCTCCTTCGGCATTGTTTTCCTGGTGTTTACCATCACTACTTAAATGTCTTCACAGAGGCACCATATGCTCATCACATTGCTTCAGTTTTGGCATGCAGTATATCTATGCTCTCTGTTGTGGAGATAAAAGGAAGCGGCTATGTCTGGCACAGGGCAGCAGCTGGCCCCCTCCTACACAGGTTCCCCCTGTCCCCCTTCACTACCAAACCCCTGACAGTTATGTCCAATACAGTAATGGGCTCCTAAATTTCTTGTTTGGTTGGACTCAGGCAATAAACTTGTCAAGATTCTTCCTGTGAAAGACCTTTAGACAGCCAAAAGGTGTATACTGTAAATAAGAGATTCCTGGTATTGTTCTGCACCCTAGTATGCCTGAGGCTATTCTGCTTCTGTCAGTGACCAGTTTAACAATCCATTGACCATTTTTTATAGTCTTCATCCAGATTCTTGGCTGCTAGCATGCTGATGTTTCCAAAGTGACACAGAAATGTCTCTTATAAACAAATAATGAAGGCCTCGGCAAGTTTGAGACGTTTGCTTGCAAAAATGGTATCTGCTGGGAAAAACCTGATCTGTTAAGAGTGAGTTGTTTGCCAATTTCAATACAGAAATAAATTCAGATTTTTTTTTAGTTTTGAGTTTCTCTTAGACCTCAGCAGTCCCTCCCTAAACAGAACCAACAAACATTTACTGAGAGGATGGGCATTGCCCACATCAGAATTTCATCATGAGTTGATAGCTAACTGGTGAGCTAAATCACTAAATCATGAACAGGTGTACTCTTTGCTGGGTAAAGAACTGGCTGGATGGCTGAGACCAGGGAATTGCAGTGAATGGAGTTGGTATCCAGTCACAAGTGGTGTCCCCTGGGGCTCAGTTCTGGGGCCAGTTCTGTTCAATATCTTTATCAATCATCTGGATGAGGGGATCAAGTGCACTCTCAGTAAGTTTGCAGCTGACACCAAACAGGGTGGGAGTGTCGATCTGCTCGACGGGAGCAGGGCTCTGCAGGGGGACCTGAACAGGCTGGAGCGATGGGCCAAGGTCAACTGTATGAGGTTCAACAAGGCCAAGTGCCAGGTCCTGCACTTTGGTCACAACAACCCCATGCAATGCTACAGGCTTGGGGAAGAGTGGCTGGAAAGCTGCCTGGCAGAAAAGGACCTGGGGATGTTGGTTGACAACCATCTGAATGAGCCAGCAGTGTGCCCAGGTGGCCAAGGAAGCCAACAGCATCCTGGGTTATATCAGGAATAGTGTGGCCAGCAGGAGTAGGGAAGTGATTGTGCCCCTGTACTTGGCACTGGTGAGGCCACAGCTTGTATACTGTTTTCAGTTTTGCGTCCCTCACTACAGGAAAGATGTTGCATTGCTGGAACATGTTCAGAGGAGAGCAACCAAGCTGGTGAGGGGTCTAGAGCACAGGTCTGATGAGGAGCAGCAGAGGGAACTGGGGTTGTTCAGCCTGGAGAAGAGGAGGCTGAGGGGAGACCTGATCACCCTCTACAACTATCTGAAAGGAGGCTGTAGCGAGGTGGGTGTTGGTCTCTTCTCCCTGGTAACAAGCAATAGGACAAGAGGTAATGGTCTGAAGTTGTGCCAGGGGAGGCTTAGATTGGACATTAGGAAAAATTTTTTCACAGAAAATGTTGTTAAGCATTGGAATACGCTGCCCAGGGAAGTGGTCGAGCCCTGAAGGTAGATGTGGTGCTTAGAGACATGGTTTAGTGTTGGGATGGCAGTGTTAGGTTAACAGTTGGACTTGATGATCTTAAAGGTCTTTTCCAATCTAAATGATTCTATGATTCTAAGAAGAAAAATAAAAAATAAAGCCAGATCAGTTCCTACATCTGGTTCAGTGTGATACAAAGACAGAAATTAGTTACTAGGCTGAAGAAAAGACAAGGTTGCTTCTTATGGAGACAGTGATACCTCATGCTGTCTAATGTTTTCACAAAATTTTGGCTAAAACTTCTTGTTACTTCTCCCTGGCACATTTTCTCTTTTTTTTGTTGTATTCCCAACAATCTCTTCAGTCTCTGTAAGGCTCTTCAAAGCAGTCCACTTACTACACCAAGGCACTATTTAGCTCAACATTTTCAATGGGAAATGTATGCCTGCCCTATCTATTCATCATCAAAGACCAGAATATTTTCTCAGGGCTTAAGTCCAAAACAATAGCTCTGCTAACGAAATCTGATCATGACTATAGAGCAAGTCATAGATGTGCTGGTTTTGGCTGAGATAGAGTTAATGTTATTCATAGTAGCTAGTGTGGGGCTATGTTTTGGATTTGTGCTAAAAACAATGTTGATAACACAGTGGTGTTTTTGTTATTGCTGAGCAGTGCTTACACAGTGTCAGGGCCTTTTCTGCTCTTCACCCCACTCCACCAGTGAATAGGCTGGGAGTGCACAAGAAGCTTGGAGGGGACACAACTGGGACAGCTGACCCTAATTGGCCAAAGGGGTATCCCACACCATATGAGGTCACACTCAGCATATAAAAACTGTGGAGAGAAAGAAAGAGGAAGGGAAGGATGTTCAGAATTACGGTGGGGTTTTGTCTTGCTGAGTAACCATTATGCGTGATGGAGCCCTGCTGTCCTGGAGATGGCTGAACACCTGCCTGTCCATGGGAAGCAGTGAATTAATTCCTTGTTTTGCTTTGCTTGTGTGCATAGCTTTTGCTATAACTATTAAACTGTCTCTATCTCAGCCCACGAGTTTTCTCACTTTTACTCTTCCAATTCTCTCCCCCATCCCAACGTGGGGGAGTGAGTGAGCGGCTGCACGGTGCTTGGTTGCCAGCTGGGGTTAAACCATGACAATAGGTTTAGGATAAAAGGAGAAGAAAGACACATTGGGAAGAATGAAACTCAGAGGGTTTCTGCACAGTTGAAAACCTCAGAAGTGAAATCAGTTATGTGTGTGATTGGATGTAAGATTAGCACTATGCAGCCAGAGCTGAACCACTTACAACTGTCTAGTAGTGCTTAGATCCAGAATTAGCTTTTGCATCTCATCCTTAAATCAACTCACCTGAAATTAGCATTTTCATTTTAAAAGGTAGAGGATTATAGTATTAAATTTTGACCTACCAGTCACAGAATATCTGAGTGAAATGCCAGGGCCAAATGCCTCGATTTTTGCATGTCACTACTTGACAAACCTTCTAAAATATGACAGGTCAGTAACTTACTGTGGCTATTGGTTGATAAAAACCATGCAGGACATCTTAGGTCTTTATTTTTCTCAAGCAAAAGAATTCCAGGATCTCCAAATATCCTGTCCACACTTACAATATTCTCCTTGTTTCAGCTGGGATAGAGTTAATTTTCTTCCTAGTAGCTGGTATAGTGCTGCATTTTGGATTCAGTATGAGAAGAATGTTGATAACACACTGATGTTTTCGTTATTACTAAGCAGTGCTTACACCAGTCAAGGACTTTTCAGCTTCCCCTGCTCTGCCAGGCGCACAAGAAGCTGGGAGGGGGTACAGCCAGGGCTGCTGACCCCAACTGGCCAAAAGGCTGTTCCATACCATACAATGTTATGCTCAATGTATAAACTGGGGGGAGTTGGCCCCCCGGGGGACAGCGATTGTTGCTCAGGGGTGGGATGGGCATTGTTTGGCAGGTGGTGGGCAATTGCATAGTGCATCACTTGTTTTGTGTACTCTTTCATCATTATTATTATTATTGTTGTTGTTATTTTCCTCTGCTGTTTTATTAAACTGTCTTTATCTCAACCCACAAGTTTTATCTTGTTTTCCCGTTCTTTCCCCCATCTCACTGGGGAGGTGGGTGAGAGTGAGCAAGCAGCTGTATGGTGTTTAGCTGCCTGCCAGGTTAAATCACAACGATAATCTGTATATAAGCACCTTTCTGATGTGTTCTATAATAGTTTGCATAGCTATGTAATCATGAACATTTTATTTCATATTAAGGAACGTGTATTCTTAATTTCAGTATGTTTTTTACTTCACTGCATGCAAATGCATCCAATATAATGAGCTAGACTAACTGCACTGTATATTCAGCTTTTCCACAGCTTTTAAAGACCTTTACGAAACTAGTTTTCAAAAGTTTTCCTGCCCTTCTCAGCAAGTGACTCTACTTTGTAGGGCAGCAGCCGAAGATGGTTTTGTAATGAAAGCTTCCAAAGTGTGAAGGAAACTTAAAGTATCGTTATGCAGATCATCATTTAGCAGCCACTCATATCTGAACAGATGGTAAAATCAATTCAAATGAATATGTAAACATGTTTTCAAAGATCACAGCACCCTAAAAGAGAGTGCTAGAATTTATTTATCTTGAGCAGTTTTTGATGTCTTAAAATATGACAGAGATAGGACTACTGAGACAAAGATTTTTCACTGATAATTGTAATTTTGGACATCTAAATCCAAAGTTCAGATCCTTAAAATCTCTTCATAGCTGCAAAAGTTCCAGAATTTCCAAAGTGCCAACTTTTAATGCCAAAAGGACCCTTAGAAGCCAACATTTATGAAATGGGGCATATTTCTACCCACCTAAATTTGACCATTGTTTTATGCTTAGTTTACATTGAGAGTCCAGTGACATTCACAGCTTGATTTAGATGTCTTTCCTGGTTCAGAAGGCGGACTAGTGCTACCTCTCTATATGTCTAGCTAAAATTTGAGAGGATGCATGCTTTTCTTACAGACTACAATCCACCTACAATCCACCTGAAAAGCTCACCTGGAAGATATGAGACCCAATACTTGCGTTGTCCAATCCTGTGCTTCCCTACTCTTCCCTGTCACAATTTTCCATGCCCTTCTGTTTCCTAAATTCTGATTTTCAAATCAGTTGTGGGCCACTTATGACTGACTGAAACAATACAAATGCATTTATCTTATGATTATAGACTTTTAAGTGTTGCACTCTATTATTTTGGAGCAAAGCAAGACCTTGGCACTGTTAAGAACACTTATGGTAGTTATATGCAGCTACCATAGAATCAGCTTGTCATAGGATACGCTAAAAATCACATTAATTATTGCCAAGTACGGTCAGGCTGGAGTTCGATTTAAGGCAGTAGGTAATTCCTTTAAACATTGAATTACCTCTCGGTGCAGTGTTAGCAGACGACACAAACCTAAGTCCTGTTTCAGACTTGCACTTACCCTACTTCACTACTGTGAAACCACATCTATTATATCACATTAAGGGCTTTGAAGGTTCAAGCTGATGATCAGAGAGAGGTGCAAATGTTATAGCTTTGATGAAATCAGGTATACATGTAATGAGAGATTGCATTTAGGATATTAATTGTCACAGAATGAATGACAAAGTAAATATATTTTCAGAATTCTCTTCCTATTTTCATTGAGTCTGAATGGCCATTAACTATTTTAAGTAAAGGGATGGTTGCTCATATTTAACTAACTGTTTACTTAATGGAAAAAATGTGAATCTTAGTATTCTTGAAGCAAGGACATTTATTGCAGTTAGATCTCTTGTTTCTTGCTCTTGCTGAATTATAACTTTTTTTCTTTTAGTAGTATTCTGAGATGTTTGAATTAGAAGTGATGCCATTTATGGTGTGAATATCAGCTCTTACATTCTTTAAAGTCTCAAGGCTGCTATATATTTTGCCAAACAAATAAGGAGTCCATTCTCCTTCCCTCTCTGCACTGCCTAATCCCCAGGTCCTACCAGATTACCCCTGAGAAGAAAGCAAGGACCAGCTTTTACATGTATTTTGCAAAAGGCACATTAAATCATGCACAATCCTTATGTGTGACACTAACAGTCAAAAGAGACAATCTAGCTATCGTGAAAATCTTTTGGAGTGTAACTAACATCTCTTTTTATCTTCTCTATAATTTGTCTCACCTGAAACATGTCTAGTTAACAGGAGCAAAGAGTATCTTTAAACCCATCTTGTCATATTCTTTTCAACTCTCACTGAACCAAGAGTCCCCGTGTCAATTCAGAGCACCTTTTTTCTATTCCATGTGGTTTTTTTCCTTCCTACCCTACAGTTGTAAGTACAGCAATTCAGAAGAAGTTGGCCATAGAGTTTGCATATGGAGAGACAATTCTAGACAAAGAAAATCACTTGCAGTTAAGTAATTTTTCCTCTTGGCAGCAGTCTGTGTCTACCTGTGTCTGATAGCAGTTTCCCTGTGCAAAAGGAAACCAGACTTTCTGATATCAATGGCAAACTCTGTATTTATGAGCACACACACACATATTTATATAAATGGACAGTAAACAGAAATCTTAGATTGAAAGATCAATTATGAATTTATCAACTGTAAAAGAACATGACTTGCATGACAAGTTAAACAATTTACCTTTAAAATACATTGTACGATAGTTGATTGGAAAGAAATATAAACAGTGAAATCATGTTTTTCCACTATTCCAGTATAATCAACATATTAATCAAGCCATGTGGTTTTATCATTTAATTTGTCATGGTATATGTCTACTGCAGTCCTCACTGTAGACAGAGGAGCTTCTGGGGATCTGCTGTGCAATAGAACACTAATTGTCTGAGGTTAAGAAGTTTCTTGATCAAATAATCATGATGATAGGAAAGATTGCAAAGGCTGAAGAATTTTAGGATTCTAGAAAAGTAGTAAGTAGTAATAGCAACTTGAGGGAATAAATCAAGAAGAATCCATTAATTGTTAATATCTTAGCAATCTTAAAAAAGAAAATGTTTATATTTTAAAGTACACTTTTCCACTCACTTTTTCTATTTATTTTTCCTTTTTCTAAAGCTTGCAGGTTTCTTTTGTATCTGAAAAAGGCAAATCTCTCACATCCCATATAGCTGCTGTAGCTCTAGCAAAGTGCTATTGCAGCTCATCTAAGAGCAGAAAAATATGAAAGAGGAAAAAGTAAGTATTAAAAAAAGAGCACTTTACTGCCTGATAGTGTGGAGAACTTATACTGTGTATCATGTGTTTATACTACCAAAATACATTTCTTTGGCATGTCCAACAATCTGAGAAGATTCAATATCAATATCAAAATATTATTGGGAAAAACTAAATATGGGCAAATATTCTTTGTAAATACAAACCAGAGATATTTTATTTGCCTGTAATAATCAAGGCACATAAATGCCACTGTAAGTTTATGCTCATTGCCAAAGGCCTGAAGAGAAATAAGATCAAAATCAACTGAAACATTGTCTGCCAGTATGAGTCTTTGTTAGATTTATATTTGATTGGTTTGATAAATCCCTTTCCTGAAATCAGATTATGGCAAGATGTGGTGAGATCTCTGCAACAAAAGGCTGCCACTTCGCACTGAAATAAACCTAATGGTCTAAAACCCCAAAGATGTAGAATCCCTGAGACAGACTCCTCGCTTACTGAGTTCTGGTATATTCCACCTCACCCTGTACAATATAATGAATTTATTTTTGCAATTAATGCAATGCAGCTAGAAATAGGGTACTGCGACAAGGCTGTTAAAACCTGTTGGTAAGTTCAGAAACCCGCTTTGATTGTCACCGAAAAATTACCAGGCTTTGTCTTGGCCGTAATCCCCGTTCATTCTTCCTGACTGTCATTGGGCAGAGGAAGTAAGATGGCTCAATAATTTATATTAGTGCCTTAAGGCAAGTACCTGCACAACCTCGTATCCTTCTGAAACTAGCAAAACTGCCATAAAGTTTTAAACAATTTCTTATAGATGTGTTTCTTTAACAGGATAAACATCTTCATCTGCCTTGATTTAATGCTGATTTTCCATTAAGACTGCAATTTTCCAGCTGGCAAACACAGAATGGTCTCCTTAGTAATTCCTCAGCTTAAATTTATAGAGATTCATCCAAACTGAGTCTAGCAAGTGAAATGTGAAGCTGCTTTGGAAGATCAGGGAGAAGATAGCTCTTAATACTTCCACCTGTCATTTCTCAATGTGTTTCACAATAGAACTGCATGCATGGGTAATAATTCATCTCTGAGTGAAATGCAAGTTATGGTGCATAGAGTAATGCAAGCTGGGTGTGTTGATATCACTTGGTAGCTTACAAGGAGAACTTCTGAGATTAAATTTGCTCTGCCATCACGGAAGATACTTTCCTAGTCATAAGCACGTATGATCAAAAATGTTTCAGGAAGTATTTTGAGGATATGAATAGAAGCAGATTATGGAGCTGTTTCTTGGATCCTAACAAATCTCATTTATATACTTTTACAATTCAGTGTCTTGATTAGAATTGAAATGAATGGAAGTATAACCCCCCACTGACAGTAAATATGATCAGACTTGTTTCTCTCTGGCCTGTTAAACCATATGATAGAGAACTCTTGCTTTACTGCATTTGAAAGAAAAAAAGTTCTTGCCAGGAAACATATACTGGCTGTAACTTTAGAGGTCTTCTGAAAGTGTTTTGATAAAAATAGATCACAGTGAAGACTCTGAGACAAAAATGTGCTCAGAAAGAAGTAATTGTGACCTCATCTTATGTCAGAACATTTTTTGTCGTATTGCATTTTTTTCCCTATGTTGGTGAAAATGTTATCTCGGGCTGATTGCTCAAGGTCCTGACCTGCAGATATAAGATAGTTTGAGTGATATTTTTCCGTGTGAACAAAAACCTGTTTTGAATCTTATCATCCAAGTGAATACCCTAACCTTTACACTTAAAAGGCACACACTTGGGGCATTTAAAAGCTTTTATTGTATTTTGAATCAAAAAGTGAAAATAAATCAAAAGAATGCAATTATTATCTTCTGCTGTGTTTTATTCACAGATCTTGCAGCTTAAGGCAATGATCTATATCAGCTTTACAGGGGATTACAACAGTCACTTGGTAGTTCATAAGACACCGGAAATTCAAGTGGTCATTTATTTTCAACTTGTAACAAAAAAATGCCCAAGGACCTGCTATTAATATCACTTTATCATTTATGTCACCATTATTAGGCTGCCTTTAACAATATTCTTACTGGTATTTACCCATGAACTGGTACTTGAACAGCTTGTATAATATGTGCCTCCCTCAAAAATAAATCACTATCAAAACTTTCATATCCCCAGACATGTAACCATACCGTTAGCAACGCCTGTTTTCCTGCATGACCTTTTTCAATACATTCAGAACTGTCTCATTATTCTTGACACCACCAGCATTTGACACCATGTGAAAGATTTCAAAATGAGCATCTGCAGGTGTAATTGCTAAATGAAATCTTGTCTGACTTTTCATTACCTCCTGGAAGAGCTACTCTCTCTTTTTTCAACAGCTATCTTGTAGAAATAGTAGAATATACTGCTCAAGGGTATTTTGCAGACAGAAAGGCATTTTCTGCACCGTTTTTTTATACTATGGTATACCCTGATGATTTTTAAACCCTAACATTATGTTAATATATCTGACAACGTACGACACTCTTGTGACCACATGAACTTCAGTTGCAAACCTAGATATGTCTTATCATCTCATTTTTCAAGCTACTATAGAATGCGGAGATAAACTGCTACACATTGTTTGCCCTAAGGACAGTGAACTCTAGGTGTCAAAGCAGAGAAGACTAATTAGTCACCTTTCACTACCTCAAGGTCAGAGGAACAGGTTTTTTGTAGCTTGCACAAAGCGATCATCTACACTCTTATGATCAGAATGTTGCTCTCCATTTTTTCCCCCCTAAACCATCACTATGGGCAGCCATGAGGAAAAGACTGTGATACTGAAGTCCTATTTTTGCAAAGTGCTTTGGACATCATCAAGCCTTTGCATAATAATTTATTTTCTTCATGGAGTCAATTGATCATGCAGTCATCTCGGCTATATTTTGGTGAGTAGTCTGCTATAGAAATCTGCTTATCTTCACATACATTATCATGTGTTTGGATCTTTTTGATGTATGTCAGGATTCTTCAACTTTGAAGGCTAAAGCCATCTTGTACTTCTATGTCTTTAATGTGCATATGTAGTAAAAGATTGTCCATCCTCATTCAAGCTTTCTTCTTATGATGTTTTTGAAACAGCTTAATGCTACATTAGTGCTGAAAGTAAGTTTTTCATCATTTCTAATGCACTGTGTGATGTCTGTTCATTCACAGCTGTTTAAAATTTCAGCCAGTGTAAGCTTTTTCCGAGTCAAAATTATTTTCTTTAACGCATCCTGTAACAGTCACATTTTCCAACATTCAGAATTTGTCTAGCCACAACTATTGCTCAAGTAAAAATTTCACATTTTAAGAATTAAAAAAATCTCACTGTATTCCTCTAATTGATAAAACACAACTAAAAAACAGAGGTGCATATTCTTTTTTAAATGGCTTTGTTTCACCTGTGAAAGTACCGAACTTGGCCACATGATTCCAATCAGATAGTCCACAACCATATTGTACTTTTAAGAAGGGTAGATGGGATGGGTGTGTTAGGTTTTCAAGAGAGAAGGGGATTCTTCTTTTGCTGTAAGAGAATGAAAGCAAAGTTGTGACAGACACCCCCAAAAGAGTTCTGCTTATTCTGGAATATGGCCAAACCTTATTAGTGCAGTTCTCAAAAAAGTCTGATTCACCATGGAGGAAATGCTCCCTTTCATGTGTGATATCTGTAAAGCATGTAACAAAATAAATCTACTAGCTAGTGTCTTTATCATGTTTTTATTTTTGTTTCTATTCTGTTCTCTCTTAATTTACTCAGTCATACAAATAGCACATTTGCTCCCATCCAATCTGCAGTGTCCAAACCTAAATTAGTTTAAAAGAAGAATCCAGTAAGTCTGTAATTATGCACAGGGGAAAATAGGAATATCAGTTATGGGTCCATGGTAAATTAGGAACAGAAAAGAAATTCAGGCTATGATTACGGATGAGAGACTGGCTTTGAAACCAAGAGTTTAAATATCTTTTTTTTTTCTAATGTACAGCTAAGAGTATTGCATTGTATATTGTGGTTATGTCAAGATTTTGGGAATATCATTCATTCAGTGCATTCAAAACACACATAAATACACAGTACATTGTGGATTAAGTAACAATAAAACTTCTGAACGAATTGCATTTCTTTCCTTTTGCACCTTGAGTCATACAATGAAAGTAAATTTCATTCTTTCTCTTTTAAATGGCCTTTTAACGTGGCATTAAAAGAGATAAAAATTAAATTAGCTCTATTTTACCAGGATTGGAAACAGAGAAAAGATTTTGCTCTAAAATTCAGGGGGGTTGTAGACAATCTTCTTACTTTTCTTAAAGTTCTGTAAAATGAATGTTGATCTGTTGGTTTGGGGGGGGTTGTTCGGTTGGGTAAGGTTTCTCTGCAGTTTTCATGAGTGTCTGTAGCAGACCTGACTTGTAGACTTAATGGTTCGATCCCTATATTAAGCTGAGATTTTGCCTCTCGGCATGTAAATTAATCAGATCAAATAATTGAGTATATATTTCAATCACTAAAGCTGTGTAATCAGCTACAGGTTTTTACCCAAATTGCAGAATAAGCATGGGCTGTGAGACATTACTGGTGTACTGACAGTGAGTCTGAAAGCCAGGATTTCTGGACTCTGTAGCTGCTCAGTGTTAAATCAGGGCATCCAGAAACCCCAGGAAGGATGTTTGGCCAAGAGAGGACCTTCTTGCTGAGCCCTGGAGTGGAAAGAACCTGAAAAATCCAGATTCTTAATCTCGTTTAAGTATGCTTAGGAAGACTAAGAGCCCTTGAGACTTCCAAATACCTTAGGGAGCCTCGAATATTGCAAGACCTCTGTGGTCACCAAGGCAGAGGAAGATTGCTTGGCAGGACTCCCTTGGAACTTGAGAATCTGAGTATCTTCAAGTCCTTGTGACTTCTTGAGAATACAGAGAAAAAAGGAAGAATCTTCCAGGTCCTTTGTAGCAATTGGTTTAACTAGATGCCTGACAGGGAAACAGCTAGCTTTGAAAGAACCAGCATCACCCAATGGAAGTCTTTACCAGCACATACTAGTACTTGGCCAGCAATTCATGTGATATGACCAGCTAAAAATTTCCTTCTTTTTAGACTCACCATACAGATTACAAGCAAATAATACTTTGACATACATTTTTTGAAACAGAGCCTGAAAAGTATGCTAATAATATTTTTTAAAATTATGCATTGTATCAAACCAAAATCTTGTTCAATGTCCTGTCCCTCACAATCAACAAGATCAGATTCTTAAAGGAAAAAAAGAAATAAGCTATTTATTCTCCAGGTTTCCCAATTCAGGCACTTCATGTCACTAATAATTCTGAGGGGCCCCCATCATATCTGTTGTCAGTAGTCTCTCTCCAAACCTATAGAAGCTACTGCATTTCTCTCAACACACTTCCTATCTTTTGATCCATATTTTTTATTTTAATATAAGTTTTTTGAGATGGGATGAACAGGACTGTAGGCAGCATGTAAGAATATGTGTTCTAACCAAGTTACTTACTTTGTTCTTTTTTCTGTTCCTGATCATGGTTAATGCTCATTTTGTCTTTTTACCTGATGAAACTTCTATCTGATATTTTCAAAGAGCTACCCACAAAAACTTCAAGAGCTCTTTCATTCATCATAATAGAGTCTGTTATTGTGAGTATGTCCCTGGGTGATTTTTTTTTAAATTAATTACCTTGTATTATCTCATTTGAGTTAGCCTGCCACTTTATCTTCCAGTTTCTTGAGGCTTCATTTAAATATTATAAGGTCCTTTTGTAATACCTCACATTCAGCTTTGATTCTTTTGCACATTTTTGTATTCTCAAGCTATATATCACATCACTGCTCATATAATTTCCAGATTTATTTGCGAACTTATTTAAGACCAGAGACCCAAAAATGTTCTTCTGAGAATTCCCTGTGGCTGTGAAAACTGACGGTATTTTGTTTCTTACCATGGGAAAATCTTACCTGGTACCTCTGATGTCTCAGTTTATTTAGGAACTTTTGTGTAGAATATACTGAAAAGCCAAGAAAGGTCTATTAACCAAATTTTCTTTTATTTTCTAACAAGTTTATTGCTGTCTTGGAGAACTCTGGTGGATGTACCAGACACAGCTTTCTTCTGCAAAAGTTGTGTTGATTCTTTGTAGCCTTCAGTATTTATCCTCAGTTCACCTTTTCCTCTTGTTTCTATCATTTTGCCCACTGTAGAGCTCAGGCTGATGTCTAGTTATCCACATCATTATCCTGCTTTCTTTCATAAATTGGCATTGCTACTGTCACCTTTTATTCCTTTAGCACCAATTCCAGTTTAAGCAGTACTTTAAACTCACCCATGAAGAATAGTTCCAGATAGGGAACTTCCTCACCTCCTCTGTGATGAATAACTCTCTGATAAAACTTTAGTTTCCTTGCATATTCTCTATATATTGTCTGTATCTGCCTTATATATATGCCTTAAGTATCTGCCCTGTCAGGTTTTCATTAAACTATGAAGCAATGGAAACTAAATGAACGCAGTCCCTTTTCTACTACAATCATGTATTTCTCATTCTGAAAGTAATATGAAATCCAATGCTAATCCTATTAAAATTTTCATCTTATAACTCAGAATGTGAATGTGGTTTGTAGTGGACTTTTTTGGCAAATACAGCATTTCATTAAATGAAACGAGTGATATGTTTATTTGGTTCAGGTCTACTGTGGAAACTAAACCTGATTAATGGGATTTTTTAAATTGAAATTTTTTTTTTCCAAGGGTAAAGACAACTCAGTGATAAATTTTGGTTCTTTTTTAAAGTGCATCTCAAAGAAAAGTTAAGGACCATATAAATTTTGTAACACAGCCATCATCATATAAAAAGATGAACAGATTATAACTATCACAGCATTCTTGAATTAACTTTTGAATGATCTCAGAGATACTGTCACCTGTATTTTCTCCCTTTCTTCAAGGCAGGTGAGTTTCTAAATATTTTGAAAGTGAACTAGTATGATTTATGAGGATTATTCCTTTATTATTTTCACAAATGCCATCATCTGACTGTCCCTGAGATTTATGAGAAAGTTTAGGAATTATTTGGGAATTATTTAAATTCCAGCAAGCATGTTCTGATCACAGGCCCTTGTGCTAGACTGTGCCTTAATATTATATGCTGTGGAAAAGCATAAAGACCTTTGTGCTTGCTTCATGATCTTTTTTATTGGTTATTAAAACTTTATGCAGAAGTGAGCTATCAAACCCAACTCTGATTAGAAGCAGCAACCAAAATGGGGAAGGTGAGCCACAGTGAGGGGCATTGTCTCATGTGCTGTACTAGGCATCGAGGAGGGAAATGTGGAAGGAATGTTTGGCACCCCAAATGTCTCAGATATGTGGTGTTATATCCTATACCACAAACAGCGTAAATGGTGTAACTGAACTAAAAATGCAATTCTTTCCATAAACCTCTGAGAAATCACTTAAAGTACCTCATATATAAGCTTGCAGGGGCAGTAGTTTGGCAAAGAGTTCCTCTGCAGGTAGTTTGGAGGGAGGGATTCTGAGAGTTAAGCCCACAGTTTATGTTTTGGGATATCTTTTTTTCGTACTCTTCTTTTGTGATCTCTATTTGAGCCAAAGACTAGACTGATCATAATGTTTAAGTGCAAAATCTAGCTGCCTTAGTGGGGGAGTAAGCATCAACTGAGCATGGCACCCAGAGCAGTGTAAGCCCAGAGTCTTGTGATGCTTAAACACATTCAGCTGGCCTGTAGCATTTTGTCAATATATGGTGGATTTGCATCCAGAAAGACTCAGGTTGGATATTAACATAACTGTTTGTAATAATAGAGTTACTGAAGCATAGAAAGAAGTTGCCCATCAAGACTTTGTTATCAACTTCACTAGAGATTTTTAAGGACTGGCTACACAAACATATATCAGGAATGACAAAGATACAGTTTGTCTTGCCTTGTGCCAGAGAAATGAGTGACCTCTTAAAGCCCTTCTCAGTTTTATTTTCCTGTGATTCCATGAAGATTTGAAAATAAATATAATAAAAAGCTTTGAGATGCTCACAGACTGCAGTAATGGAGTCGTATAATGTTTTGAATAGATGACACCAATGCTGTCTTCCTGGGACTTCTGCCAGGTAAGTGATTTTAAACTACAGCTTTTGTGAACACTTACAATACTGAATCCCTCAATTTATTTCCAGTGAACCCTTTCCTCTTAAATCCATATAAATAAATTAGGCATCTGAACAGAAGGGAATTCATTTTGATTGTTAGGAATTGATTAGTATGCTATAAATGTTAATAAATGTAAATACCTCTATAAAGAACATTTCTCTGATATGTCCATTTCTTTTTTGACCTTTGGACACATGTTTTCAGTTCTGATCACTGTGCAGGTCATCTGATTAGTAACACGCACCTGCAGATCTCAGAAGGTTGTATGACTCTTCCCTGAATTTCAAGCCTTTTAATATTGTCAATAGAAAAAGGCAAATTTTCTACAGTCAAAGGCTCATTTTTGTATAAATTTTAAAGATGCGTTAATTACTGCAATGTAATTTAGTTATGGAAATATGTATAAAAGTGAATATTACTTTTTAAAGTACCTGAAAATATAAATATAATATACATTCAGAAGTTAGGTATGCCATATGTGACATTATTTGACATCATAATAATATCCCTTGTTTGTATAACAATAGTATAGAACTTAATTACTTATTACAATCTATTTTTTTTCTAAAATGTTGTTGGTTTGTTTTTTTTTCCACAAGAACGAAGCAATAGCACCATCTAGAAGAAGTATACTTTCAGTTATGTATTAGTCTTTTCATACATATCTTTTTTCCTCTTTCGTTCCTGCTGGGTGGAAGATATCCTTAATGTGCTTCTCAGTCTCTTAATTTGGTCAAATTTGGGTAGACTTTTACTACTTTTATTATTTGTATAAAGCATTAGAAATTTAACTTAAATTCATATCCCTCTATTTAAAATAGCGTGTCTGTACAATTTTTCAGTGAAATAATTGTCATAAAGATAAAGAATTAATTAGCAGAACTTTTTTCCTTTACATCAAACTGAGAAATGGCTAAACCATTGTTGACATTTTTCTGAAGTATAAAGATAGAATCAGATACTTGGCAGAAAAAGCCTACACAAATAGATAAAGCTTAGAAAAGTATAAGAAACTGAGAATGGACCTTAAAATCAAAAATGCTGAAAAACGTGAGATAAGCCTTGATACACCGTCCAGGTTATGTGCTCACATCAGTAATACTGGGGCAATGTTAACATGTCACATGACAATAGCGTAGCTTGCAAAAAAGTCTGTCTCATATAATACAATGGTAATCCTGATAAAATTTTCTCTCATAAAAAAGATTATGACATAAAATTTTATCTGTAGGCAAAGAACAGTTACTCAAGTGTGCAGTATATCAAAAGCAAGTTTTACTGTTCCTGGATCAGTGAATGACCAACTCGTCAAGTGGCTAATCTCATTCTCTGAGCAGAAAATGAATGACTGAACATCCCTCTCTGGGTATCTCTACTGGTAATGTAAATTCAGGAACCAAATTCAATAACACTTTTGGTATGGATATTTATGCTTTATATTTGGAGTTTCAGTCTCTAATTCTGCAGTTGATCCTACCCAGCACCTGAGCTGAAGAAGCCTCTTGGACTCTCCAACATAGTTTTTGTTGCACCAATTAGTGTGGCTAATACCATTTGTGTATTTGCTATCTCATTGTCCTGAGTATGCAGTGGAAGGCTTTGCTTTGGTTTTTCTAGCTTGCAAACATTATCTTGTATTTTGGAAGGGCTAGGATTTTTTCAGTGCAGCAGTTTGATGGAAGAGGGTTGTTTGGGTTTTTTTATTAAAACATAATGACTTGTTGAAGAGAAACTTATTGTGGTAATGAGCTAGTTTCAAGAAAACATCTTTTGAGAAAAGTTTCTTCTGTCTAGCGTTGGATTTTCCAGGAAAAGTAAATAAATAAAACAAAAGGCCACGGTCAACATCCTGATAATTGCTTAGGAGGCAGCACCCCTAGATTAAATCTGTAGACTGAATTAGGAAAAAAAAAAACTTGAACAAATATTTCTCATATTCCAGATGCAGGTTTCCTGTCCAACTCTTTAAAAGTGTGTTAGAGAGGACAAGGTCGAAGAGATAAACCTTGTAGCTGTGTAGAAAGGGGAGTATTTTTCTCTCCTTTGCTTCATAGTGATGACAAAACCTTGCATCAGTTTCTTAAACTTTATGTGATGTTCTTACAGGTTAGACATATAATCTACAATAAACTTTTCTTTTTTTTTTTTTTTTTTTTACTACAAGAGAGTAAGCCTGTTGTCTGTGTTTTCCTCCCCAAAATTTGAATTGATCTTTTAGTTCCTCTGAGTCCTGACCATAAGGTAGCAATTGAATTAGAAATTATAGGGAAAGTCAAATATCAAGGAAAGGGAAGGACAAGCCTAGTCTGATGTTCTTGTCAAAAATATGTGTCTTTTAAATCTTCTTGCACAAGCTAGAATTTCCTCTACATGGGAAGTTTCATGGTCATGCTTATTGTGTTACTGCAGTTCAACTACAAGGTAAGATAAGCATGACAGGCATAAGTAATAAGGCATATACTATGCAATAGATACCTGAGCTAGCCCCAAGCAGTAGTAATAGAATCATGCAGCACACACAGTGTCCTGTTCTAGAAAACAAGCCATGTTTCCCATGGGTGCCTTGTAGCTCAAGCTTCTTCAGACCAAGGTTGATTATGCTATTGGAGATTCCTGTTTGGCAGCGAATGGGATCAGTGTTAGTTTGGGAGCAGCCATGCTATGCTACACGGCATATTGCAGACATACCTGACGAGACTTTCACTGCTTCATGGGGAGAAAGAGTTGCTAAACGGGAGACAGTAAAATTGTAGTAGAAACCAAACTGCCTAAAAGTCATGTTTCTTCACATGTAGAGTGCCTTCTTTCTGTATAACCTAAATTTTGGACAACCTGGAGAAGCTGTAAATCTACAATGTACAGAAAACACTGCTCCACAGATTCAGATGAGAAGTGTTTTGGACCTTACATCTTCTGGGGAACTGTAGGTGGCAACTGTTGTAACTGCACAACTGAGGTCTGGCATCTTATGCGATATGAATATGATGAAAAGACCTGTTATGTACTAGTTGATTTTCCTACTCAGTGCAAGTTGGAGGAGAATCAATAAGAAAAATGGCACAGCATAACCAAGAAATATGGCATATGATCTCACTAACTTTTGATTTTTTTCTTTTGAGTCAGTTTATAAATGGCAGGAACAGGACATATGCCTTTAGTATATTTCAACTTACGTTTAAAATGTATGAAATTTAACCGATTTTGACTTTTTTAATTTCATGTTCTAAGTACAAAGAGGCAGGACATTAGTATTTAATGTTCTTTTAATTAAAATAGCAGTTTACTCTAAGCCTGGAATTAATTACTTTTTGAACTGCTTCTCAGCTTTACTAATAATGTTTGGCAGTTTTAAAATAGAATAGCTAAACTTGAGGCTATTCATTTTAGAAAGCTAATGCAGAATAAACTGAGTAAGCTGAACTGTAATTTAAAAAACTGTCATATGCAAGTGCATACTATTTATTTAACCATGAAGACCTCTGTGAAAATTTGCATAGGCGCACTGTGAATGAGAGGCCATTCAAAAGATGGAAATCAAAGCTAATTTTAACATTATTGGCCTAACGATACTAAATTTTGCCCTAGCTATGACTTTAAAGACAACTGATTATTCTTCCATGAGCCCAGCCCTTAGAAAGAAATAGTTTGCAATTTACAGGAAATGTGTACTAAAAATGCTGGGGTTTAGCATTTTTTTCTTAACTATGAAGAAGTATTATAGGACTTAAATGGCAGGACATGCATTTTAAACTAGAAATTGAGAAAAGTTTTCGCTTGGTAACAACTTACTGATGTAAATAATAGACAAGGAAGGACTCTGTATTTATAGTTATCGTCTTGGAGAAATGACAACCTTAATACCTACTAACACTTTGTCTAAAAGCATAGATCGTTTTGCCTCATTTAGTGCATTTTGATACCAGTTCCTAAAAGTAAAACCCCCATGTATGCAGAACAAGAAAAACATCCCAGATAACTTCAGGCATTAATAAAGTCAGCTCCTACATAAGGCAACTAACTTCTGGAAGCAGAAAAAAGATCCCGGTAAGGAGAAACATGACATCAGTGTGCCCTGTGCCATTATGAACAGGGACAGGGATGGGCTTTCTGAACCACATGCAATGCTGTGGTGGGCTGATCCCAGTAGGCAGCTCAGCCCCATGCAGCTGCTCGCTCACTCCCCCGTAGCAGGATGGGGGAGAGAATTGGGAAGATAAAAGTGAGAAAACCTGAGGCTTGAGATAAAGACAGTGTAATAGGTAAAGCAAAAGCTGCTCATGCAAGCAAAGCAAAACAAGGAATTCATTCAAGGCTTCCCATTGGCAGGCAGGTGTTCAGCCATCTCCAGCAAAGCAGGGCTCCATCACGCATAACAGTTACTTGGGAAGACAAAACCCACCATAACTCTGAACATACTTCCCTTCCTCTTTCTTTCTCTCCACAGTTTTCATATGCTGAGTGTGACCTCATATGGTGTGGGATATCCCTTTAGCTAGTTGGGGTCAGCTGTCCTGGCTGTGCCCCCTCCAAGCTTCTTGTGCACCCCCAGTCTCCTCGCTGGTGGGGTGGTGTGAGAAGCAGAAAAGGCCCTGTGTAAGCACTGCTCAGCAATAACAAAAACATCCATGTGTTAACAACACTGTTTTAGTCACAAATCCAAAAAATAGCACCATCCAAGGTTTTATGAAGAAAATTAACTCTATCCCACCCCAAACCAGTACAGATGCACAGGTAACAATCTCTTCCAGACATTTGGGGTGCTAACAAACACTCGCTGCAGCAGCAGTTGCCAGCCCCACTTGTGTAGGTGCTGCTGGGGCAGCAATTCTTTGGAGTGCATTTCATGTTCTGCCCAGGTCAACTGTCCCCATTTTGGGGATGCTGCCGCTTGAATTTTCTTGTATTGTTGAGAACTGGAGCATGATTCTCTTTTCAGTCATGGCCACTGTGTTTAAAACTCAAAGACATCCTGGAGGGTTTAGGCTGGGTGGTACGATCCTGAATGAATTCTACCCTGGTGGAGGTTGTCTATGACTACTTCTGCCCCATGAATTCAGGTCCTCAGAATAACTCAGATTTCTATTACCACATGTTGATCTGATATTTAATTGTGGAGCTTCCTGTGGTTTTAAGTATTTGTAATGAAGCAGATTAACCTGAGAAGAGTTAAGTCTGCAATGTTATCCATTAATATCCAAGTATCTCCATTAGAAGCATGTCACACTTGCCTTCATATATGTACTCTTTCCATCCCCTGCCAACCTTCCCTTTTCTCCCCACCTCAAGATTAAGAACAGAACAATACAGCAAAAGTCTAAACTATGTGTTAATCTAGAAGCTAGTAATTAAAATAAGACTTCATTTGGACAGATAAATGTGTATCCAACATCTTCAATGAAATTTTTTTGATCTACACCTGCTGACCAGGCTAGGCTTCTGCTTCTAATTCAGTGTTCCCGTATAACTCTTCCTCTTTTACTGTCATCTCAATCTAGTTTTCAGTACATCATTTATTTACTTGTAGCTTTGCTGTATATGCTACATATATAATTCGTGTGCTAGATATAGCAAAGATGCTGACTTGGCAGTTAGCAAATTGCATGCAGCATTCCAATCCCTTTTCTCTAAGAGATTATAAATAAGTGTCCTTTTTGAAACAGGTCTACAGTAATGAATATTTTCATGGCGTCTAACAATAACTAATTTGAGTCCAAAATGTGTGACCTGCCACTGCCTCTCTTACTCTCTCACAAGGATGAAAAGTCTGATAAGACAGCACAATTCATGCTCTTCTTTCCACAGCATGATATTACAGACATTCAGTTTAAATAATAAAGAAGACCTACCCTGCCTCACTAGTGTAAAAAAGACTATTTGTCTTAAAATTTAAATTGAGTCCTATTAGCAATCCCCTCAAAAAATGCATTTAATCAGAGTGTTCTGCTGGAACACTAATGAAATAAAAATTAGTTGAAATTTCCAATTAATCCTTTTAAGATTCCATACTATTAGGTAGGAGAAATGGTGCTGGTTTGTCTTAATAAGGAGTAATTTGTTTTGTCAATGCCAAAGAGAATATTTAATGAGCTTCAGGAAAACACGCAAGTATCTTTATAACTAAATTAAATTTTGCCTTAAGATGCAATGAAGAACAAGTACATACAGTCTCTACATATGTCACAATATTTTTAAATACAGTTTTCAGGTGAGACCCCCATTTGGTATTTGGATATATTTACCCTAAATACAGTTATAGGAAAAAGAGTTCAGGGAAAGCTGCAGTGAGATGGCTCAGAGTTAAGCGCAGGTGAATCAGCTAATAGTTAATGTCACCAGAACATGGCTATACTTTATCTGCATATTGTGCTGAGGCCCCAGGGGCATCAGTCATTAGGTTATGATTTATTACAACAATAGTTATCTGCCTTATTTCCAGACATCTTCTATTCACACATGGCAGACCAATAGGCGACTGCCTGAAAGCTCTGTTATTGTATTTGCATATAACTAGTTAAAGATGTTGCAAGAAGAATTTTCTATTCCCCCTTGACTTAAAAGGGAAAGTTCTCCTTCAGACGAGCAACAGGAGACCCAGAACTGTTTTACTTCGGTGAGCAGAAAGTTCCTGCAGTTCATCAGCAGCTTCTGTTGGCTACCTATGGGCACTGGAGTCCCCTTATGAAGTATGCAGTCACTTGATTTTATTGAGAAATCCATCCTACAATTTACATTTCCCTTCTCCACTTTGGAGCCTTGCAGTTTTATCAGATGCTTTCATTTTGGATTAACATTTTCTACAGCTGGCATCATATGGGGAGGATTCTTTTTTCCCCCTTTTTTTAGGATTGAGCAAAATCTCTGCAAGGACTCCTTTTACTTCCAGTAAATATGGAAATGAATGCTCTGACTTGTATAAGTATTCATACTTGAATTGGCATAGTTCAAAAAAGATGAAGTTAGAAACCTCAAAGTTGGCTTATTTCTAGTCTTCGTTACACAAGATAAAGCAGTGGTATTATGAATACCCAATTACAAAAACCTGCATATGCATGTTTATGCATATATGTAGCATTTGATTTTAGGAAGACTTAAAAATATGAACAATAGTTTAGGTTATAAAAGTGAAAGGCAGAGTAGATATTTTACACATTTGAAAAATTCACAAACTTTTATTTGTGTAAATATGAATCACAGAGGAGCATATTTTCCCATCCAAGGAATTACTTTCAGAATTTAAAAACAATTAGGTATATCAATATTTTGAACCATTCTTAATATTTTTTTGAATCTTTTAATATAATATTGTTCCTGAATCTAACATAGTCTTTCTTAATATTAAATAGTGGGTTTAATAATAAAGTAATTACAGAACTGTTGAAATATTTACCATTAATATAGTTTGATATATTTGTAATTTATTAATTTGTAATAAATATCAGATAGTTTTAATTTTGTAATGCATTTGTCCAACATAACATTCTGCTGAAAACAGTGTTGCATATGATTTTGCAACAGATCTTAATTTATTGTACCAATTATTGATTATATGGTGGTGATCAGGTTTAAAGGGTCACTCTTAATTTTGATGTAAAGATCTGAGTCTTCCATCTCAAACATGGGCCAGTGAATGTTATATGGTACCTGAATTTAGTAGCACTTTCATACTGTAATATTAGTAATTTGGATTAGACTGATCTATGTAGAAAAGAATGCAAACAGCAAATTTTACATAAGTTTTCATTCTGTGGTAAGTTATAGAAGTTTTATAAGGAGTAAATTATTTATTTTAAAATTAATTTTAGCTTCTGCCATTTCAGTTTTCAATTTCCAATTATGCATATTCCTGTGGTTTATCTTCCACAGTTGTCTTAGCCTGTGGTTGGTGGTTCAGAATATAATCTTGGGAAAGATTTACCATGAGATTCATGTATTCTTACAGTTGTTTATTTGAAAACTGATTACAATTTTTTCTTGCTTTTTTTTTTTTTTGCATTAGTTATTTTGGCCAGAGAGTAGTAATCACAAAATTCCTACTGGATGAGTTGGAAAGGAGAAATATTTTCAAATATTTCTGTTTAACAACTTCCAGATTTTGCCAATGATGAGCATGAAATTTCTTGAGCTCTTTCAGATAGCAACATGTCTATGTTTAATTCATAAACCAACCCACCAACATGGGAATTACAAAAAAAAACCCCATCCCATATTCTGCAATAAGAAATTCTGTTAGGAATGACCCTTATTCCTGAAATGGTAAAATCAAAGATTCTTGAAACCCTTAATTGAAGTGCCAGATATGTCTCAGCCTAAAAACTGGAATCCTGACTAGCACTTTTGCAAGTATCACTTCCTCCAGAGAGGATAGTTGCAAATGGTCTCCAAACTTTTTTGATTGTGAACCCCTAACATTAAAAGATTTTTTAAGTATGCATGCCCTATATATGTATATTTATTTATTTGTTAATTATATATATGTACTAATGTATTTTGTACATTATAAAACATATACAAAATAGAAATTAAAAAGGATGAGATTAAATAAACAGTAGTTAAAAAAATTATTTTGTTTGTTACTGGAGCAAAAAATATTTTCTTCTCACTCCCCAATGCTTTGTATTGTGCACCCCATGAGTGCACAATCTCCTATCTTGGAGACCACTGTTCTAGATAAAGCAAAGAAAACTGAGTACAACAGGCAACCTTGCCAATTCCTGTATTGCACAAAAAAATAGTTTTTAATTCATCCCACTTCAGAGTGAGACTAATTAAATGGGAAGGGAAAAAAAAAAAAAAAAAAAAAAAAAAAAGTAAGTATCCTGTAGAAGAAAATTCTATTATCTCATTGGAATCATGGGGTATCGCGTAAATCTAAACTGCATTTAGTAAAGCCTAGGCTAATTATAACTGCAGATAAAAGCTATCAGATTTTTCTTCTTTCCTTGTTTAATCATTTTTCTTCTCATACTTAAGTGTTATCACCCAGACTGGCTTGTAGAAGGGAAACACACTTCAATTTTGAATAAAAGTTTGTAAGGAGAGGTCTTCTAACCCTGTTGCGTTCAGAAAAGCCTTTGTCGGAACGGAGCAGACCCAAAGTCCTCCTACACCTACAGGAGAGAGGTCTGTGAATGACCAGAAAATGGATAATGAGAGAATAGATTTTATTTTAAGGGACAAAAAGGTGCCATTATCATGATATCAAACAGGGGGATATATATTATGCTTCTCAGTAGGTGTTTCATCACAAAAAGAATGGAATATATTTCAGTTTTTCTCGTTTCAGCTTCTATACCAGTTGAAAGAAATTTTGGGTAAGTCCACTTTAATAAGTAACTCAGGGCAAAAGGAGCTTATCTGAAAGGTGAAATGGTTGGTACTGAGATGTCCATGCGTTCTCTGTATCTGTTTTAAGGGGTATTTATTTAGCATTAGTTTTGCTCTGTTCCTGTGGACTGCATGTCCTTTAGAAGCTGGAAAACAGACTCTGCTCCTGGAACGTATCTCTCAGCTTAGTTTCACCCATAAGTAAACCAGCTCACACCCTCAAAGACTGCTCCAATTTGCAATCCAAAATGTGATAAGTGGGGGCAATTGAGAGATTCACTTCAAAACCACACTCCTAATCTGAACTAAAACACGAACGTAGATGTGCTGATCAGCTTGGTGATTCATTTTAGCGTTTCCAAATGTCACGCTGTGTATAGCTGTATTATTCTGAGCCTGTAGTTTGGATTTGCTACATTCTAGCAATAAAAACCATTCACAAAGAGATCGTGACAGAAAATGCATCTGCGATTACATATGTCAACACAGAATCCACACTGTTTTTAAAGAAAGTGTAGAGAAGTGAAATATCACTCTCTTACTTCTTCTTTCCCACCCTCAGATGGGTAGATCACTCTCCATAAATCAGGAAGCCAATGTCTCCTCCGTTTCATAACTTCGCTGTTTCTTGCAGTTCAAAGAGTCTTTCAGTAGGAACATGGCTACTTTGAATCCTTTGAGCCTTTTATCTACACAAAGAGGAATTAATTCACTTAGTTATTAAGGGACATAGTTAGAACGGTAGTCAATGACAGAGCAGGGGTAGGACAAGACCATCCAAAATGGCCAAGAAAGGGTATAAATGCCGGAAAGGTTCTATTTTCACAAGAAAGATTTTAGTGGAGAAAGGTAAAGGGGTGATTTACCTAGGATGTCCCCACATTGGGGAATTTTTAACTGAAACTGAATAATTTTCAATTTTAATTGAGACTGAATAATCTCCTCTGCTTCAAGGAGAAAATAAGCCAGATACATTGTCTAATTCTATTATATGTTACAAATGAAAGCAAGCTAATTCAATCCTGAATATTAAGGAGTTTCTTTTTGTCACTAGCCATAAAAATGAAACTGTTCCCTTCCTTTATGCTCCATTGTCCCCGGTTGCTTACAGAATCACAAACTCATGGAATGGTTGAGGTGGGAAGGGACCTCTGGAGGTCACCTGGTCCAACACCCCTGCTCAAGCAGGGCCACCTACTTCCCAGGATTTACTTCTGCTATTTGTCATATAAACACATAGGTTAACCACAGAAGGTGGAAAGCAAGGCAGAATTTTTTCTTTTTTTCTCTTGTGATTGAAACACCAGCATAGCACAGTTCAGAAGCAAAAGCTTTTCTTCTGCCTGTTAAAGTGTCCAGTTCTCCACTTAGCCCTCAGTAGGAGACTGTACACCACTGTTGCTGACAAAACTGTTAGAAATATTTTTGTACTTGTTTGTCTTTTTTCATTTTGTGATCTCAATTTGAAAATGTTTCATAGTGCTTTAATTGGTCTCACATGGTTGATCTCCTTTCTGCCATGCTAACCATCCTCAGGCTGATCAGTGTCTTAGGTTAGCCGAAAAATGTTAGACCACAGGAAGCAAGTTCTTCCTTACTTGTTGAATAAAATATTCTGGGTTCAAACAAACTCCCATAAAGATCAATAGAAAAACTCAGCTGTGAAAGTGAAAGAGAGAGGCTGACAGAATGCGCTATAGGAAGAGATTACCATGTAATGGATGATTTAGAACTGCAAAGAATAACATTGTATGTACCGAATCAAGAAACATAATTGTGTTTGGTTGTCCTGCTTATTTTTAAAAATAAGATTTCAGCTGACATCCAATAAAGAACTAATAAAAGTACATTTCTAATCTAAAAGTGTAGCTGTCATTCCATGTAATAAAATAAGGCAATGTTCTTACTCTAAAGGAAAATGTAAAACTTTAAACTTCAAAAAAACTTAAACCCATTTAAAAATCAATAAGACTCTTACCAAGTAAAATCCGAGGGATTCCAAACAATACTACAATGTCATTTAAGACAATTGTTTATGGTCACTATTCTTTTCCATTTTTTTAACATTTCATGTTTTATTGAATATGAATGCCTTTCTCTTTCTTGTAGTTTACTGCCCAGTAGAAATGTAAGGGTATGCTTATTGGCTAATTAAGGGTGCAAAAAATACGCACTTAGTATATAAATATTTACCCATACAAAACCAGAGTAGTGAGCTACTGATAGTAGCTGGCTTTCTTTTTAGAAAGATTTTTTACCAAAACTCACATAAACAGATTTTGCAACAAAATGAGACCTAAAGCAAAAAAAAGTGGTGGGGAAGACATCAGTATTTGTATGAAGTTCAAAATTTCAAACTCCCTACAGGAGGGAGAGCTACTGAAGTTGAAAGTGATTTTGACCAGTATCTAACTTACAAACCCTGTGTGCTTGCTTATAAACACATCTGAAAAAGCTTTTATCATCCAGCTATGTAGATCCTGAGATATCCCCTTCAGGTGTCACTCACAGAACATGCAAGGCCACTGTGGCCATTCCTCAGCTATTTTGTGGATGTCTCACATAATGATGATGACTGATTACTTTTTTGCATATTTTAAACTTACCTGGTATGTACCACTTGCTATTTGTCAATACTATCTCAATGGTGCCCTTAAAATTAAGAGTTCTGGTCAAAAGAGATGTAAGCTCTTTGAAGATGAAAACACCCCATTTCAGAAAAGGAAAAATGTTAAAGCTCAATGTTATATGATGTGACACAGCACATTTCCCCAGAACAGCAAAATCAGCTGGTTTGTGCCTACTTGTTCTATAACTTTTTTTTTTTTTTTTTTTAAGTAACTATAACTTGAAACTTAGCCATATGGATGTCTGCATCATCCTGCGGAAGAAACATCTGACTGTCTATAAACACTCCTATGACTGTTTTTGACACTATCCTTTTTCAGTTACTCTACTGTTGCTTGACTAAGGCAGACTGCACATCTGTATTATAGAAGTTTATCCTATGGATAAATCAGGTGACTTTCAATTACTGCACAAATAAAGTTCTTTAACTTGAGGCAGGAGAGAATAGGGAAGGTCAGAGAAAGTGCTGAGAGGGTTAGAAAGCAGAGTAGGACAGTTTATTAAGATTAACAGCTGCAGGCTTGATGTTGCTAATGGCAAGACAGATTACACAAAACATAGGTGGAGCCTTCCATGAAGTCTTATATCTTCTATATTCTTTATTATAAGGAGCTTAGCGCAGAGCCCTGTAACTGAATCCTGTGCCCTTCCCACCCAGCAGGATTTCTGAACGCTCAGTCAGGCTGGCTGGGGTGCTGGCTGGCTGGCTGGTTGAATGGATGAATTCTGCTAGCCAAGATCGCCTCAGACTTATCATAATGTGCATGCCGCTGATGCTGACTGTCTGCATTCGTAAGCATCGATGGCAGATATATTCTTGATTTCAGAGTAGAGATCAGACAATCCACAGGCTGAAAAAATCCCTGAGGTTCTTTGTTAAAACACGGCGATTTACTGGAAAAAAAAAAAAAAAAGTAAAAAATCGAGGCTTCCTCGTCCTTCACCTTCTGGAATAGCAGTTGTACTGTTCAGTGCTGTCCCAAAGGGAGTCAAGGTACCCGCCTCATTAAAAAGCTGCCCTAAAGACAAGACGTCGCCCACCAGGTAACCGGCAGACCCCGGGCTGCGAGAGCCGGCCTCGGCGGGCATCCCGGCTCCGCGGG
>NW_009260128.1:2876859-2877849 GCF_000687185.1 Egretta garzetta
TTCTGTCCGTTCCCTCCTCCTCCCTTCCTGTTTTTCGCTGAGATCATTTCAGCTCCTCTCAGAACTCTTATTATTAATGCGTTTTCCCTACTCTACTCCCCCCCTCCCTTCCCGCCCTGGCCACTTAGCCCTCCGCAACCTCGTCAAAGGGATGGGTGTTCGGGGTGGGATGTAGCTGGGGAGGAAGATAAGCCTGAGAAAGGCAGTGGGGAGGGAAAGGGAGAGATTTTGCTGTCGTCTCTAGGCTGATTGGAAGCGGCAATCATTGTATCTGCGGCCGGAGGATTAGCAGCTAAACTTTTATTGCTCCCTTTTGTGCGTGTGTCGTGCGTGTGTGTGTGTGCGTGTGTGTCTGTGGGAGGGGGTGTGTGTGTAAATGGAGAAGTCGTCTCTCAGGGGGGGAAATCTTTTCAATTTCCCTTCGGCAGGTGCAGTTCAAGGAGGAACTCACGAACATTTTGTCTGACCCATGAACTGATTAGGGGAGGGGAAACGATCCCTCTGCTCTTAGATCCCTCTCCTCTTACTCTTCCTTTCCCACTTTTGAAATCATTCTTTCCCCACCACCGCCACCCTCCCGCCCTTCCCCTCCCCTCCCCTTCCCCTTCCCCTGCACTGAATGAATGGAGAAGTCTCCAGGGTTTTCTTCTGCTTCTCGCCCTGGACTGGAGAAGTGAGGGGACATCTCTTCATCCTCATCCATCCCTTTCTCGCTCCATCCATTCCCGAGAGGATTTCAGACGGTGCAATGTGTTTTCAGCCTCTTGCCGCTCCTACCACTTGATACTATGCTACGCGCAGGGAGAGGGTTTTGCAAAAATGGATTTGTTCGATTTTAAAGGATTTATTCTCTAATAAGGATCGCATTGCACACAAATATGACTAAAACCCCTATTTGGTAAATCTTTCTTCCCCCTACCCCTCCTCTTTGGGTTCCCTCCCGCCCGCCCCCACCCCTTCAGAGGAGCAAGCACAGGGAGCTGATGACGG
>NW_009260128.1:2878630-2895792 GCF_000687185.1 Egretta garzetta
GGTGAAATCCTCCAGGAGCAGCCGGGGGACACCGAAACGTAACAGTTATCTGTCGAAGACCCCCGGGGCCTCGGGCTGCGTGGATGGGACCCCCTCTCCGCCTCAGCTATGCAGAGGGTCCGCTCTACTGAAGGGGCTTGGCTGGCCACAGTTCCTTCCAGTACCTCTGTCTACACCCACACCTGTAAAATAACAGCGCTATGGTCAGGTATTGCTTGTCCAACAACTCTTCGCTAGGCTAAGCTCTGTCTATGCCAAAGCACAGCCTCCAAAAAGCTGCCTGGCCAAGAGAGAAATCTTTTAATGTGCAGTTTGTAATGAAAAATGCACAGATCCAAAAAGATGCAAAGATGCGTAATCAGAGTGGCACTAGAAGGCATGATTATAATTACACCTGTGATTAGGTGGGAAAGGGGGGAGGAGGAAGACAGACAGAATGCAACAAGAAATTTGGTGGAAACTTCTTTAAAATAATTCCCAAACCCTGATAATGCCAATATTGTTGCTGTACTGTCAAAGCTTCCCAAGTGACAGTTTTCAATGAGTGAAGATTGCTTGATTGGTCTCTTTAGGGTCTTTTTTCTTTTTCTTTCCTCCTCTATGAGAAGCACTATTCTTTTCCTGTGGCTTGAGAAAGAAAAAGGCAAGGAGTCATAGAATAAAATGGACTGCCTTGACTGCTTAAGTAAAAAAAATATTGTGTTATCTTTTCCCATGAAGCCTGTAATTTTAATTACTTTCTGACAATATACAGATTTTAGTGATGCTGGTGTTAATCCACTAAATCAACTGGCTTTCTCTCTTTTTGCAATACAGTAGAAGTATTTAAGTTCTTCTATCCAAATGTTAGATATGATATGTCCAGAAAAAAAACTTAGTCTCTTAGTCTCTTCTTGTCTATTACATTTTATTTTTGAGATTATTATGACTCCTTATTAATAACCAATGGTGACATGATGATACGTAAGTATAGCTCCCTGCGTTGGAATAACCTAGCTCTGCGACTTGGAAGCATCCTTTCTAGTGATTACAGCTGGAATTGAAAAGACCTGTGTTTTTTCTTGGTAATAATATCTCTGTGCCTTGGACCAACTCCCTTTACTTCTCTGAACTTCAGCTTTCATATAAGAAAGGAGGGGTGAGCTAACAGATAAAGGTGCTGGAAATGAACCTGTAAGAATCATATGAATTGTTACTAATTGCCTAAGAAGAAATGTTTCTCATGTGGGTTTTTTGGCTGTTGTGAGTCCTATTCTAGCTTCCACAAATTTGTGGGCAGAAAGAACGCTGGCAGGTGGCTCCATATTCTAACACCAATCCACCTTACACTACTGAGAAATGAGGTTTTGACTGGTGAGGACTACAGGCATAGATGTAGTATGTTCACTGCATGAAACACAGCTAAAGTAAATGAGCAACTTAGTAAATGGGAGAATCCTGCATTGCCTTTGGATTCTGATACTGCTGGGGGGCAGATTCCCAGCTAGCGTGTATTTCCAGAATCTATCCCTGAGGAGCATAAGGGCATGAATGGTTGGGTAGCATTCAGATCCGAGCAGAAGATGTAATGTTCTCACTGAATGCCCACAACACAGAAGAGTTTTTAACTACCAGCTCTGCCAACATCCGTCTCTGTTAGCTGAGGGATTCAAAAAGACACAGGGGCTGTGAGCCTGACCAAGAAATAGTGAATATGCTGCCAAGCCTTCATTTTCTCAGAACATCAGCCTTTCCCTGCTTAATAAGGTAGCCATCATCCATGCCTCGAACCCTCTGTCACATGGGAAGGGACAAAGGCATAGAAATAGAGATCTCAATGACATCAGAATACTGGAAATATGGAGACTGGCTTCCTTCGGGGTAAAAATTGCACACAATAAAAGCTGAAAATGATGAAAGCACCATCTCTGAAAGGCTGATTTAGGTAGCTGGTTACTAACCCACGATGACTTTTGGTGTCTCTTGAGGATAAGAAGAGGAAAGTATGCCATTCAATTACATTTGTTAAAGACCACAGGTGCATCGATTCTACATCATAGTCAACAATACAAATGGCAGCTGATCAGAACAAATACTCAGAATAAACACACAACTTCATCTCCACTTTAACTTCAGTGGAGTCTGAGCACTATGTCCAGGTTTAACGCCAAACTAGCTGGGGTCAAAACTCTGAGCACTCCAGGAATTGATAGATCTGTTCTCTTATGCTCTTGCTATGCCACTGTCTCCAACAAAGAAGATATGGATGATGACAAGAAAGTGCTATCATCAGTCCATGATAGGTAGCTAGCTAGTCACTTTGATCTTCCAAAGCAGTCTCATTATGACCAGCCCAGGTATTTTCCTCATAGCCTTTTCTAGTTAAATTGTTATGTTTGGAAACTCCCAGAAACTCAGAAATTTTCTCCAGGTTGAAGTCCATCTTAGAAAGGTCACATCTGCTCCCAAGAGGCATAGCTGTCCTATCATGGTTGGAGATAGGAGATTTCTGTTTGTAAAACAGGCTGCAGAATCACTGCAGCACAAAGCCACACCCTCTCAACAAGTCAAACAAACTAGATTAATGAGGCTGTTAAGCACACACAATAATTTACTTCACTGGGGATTTGCAAATGCTTTGATAGATGTGAAGAACCCAACCCTTCATTTCTTTCATATTCCCAGTACTCATTTTCAAATTTTATTATGCCATAGCGAGAGGCATTAGTGAGTCCAGTGGCACTGAAATTTAGCAGGCTTTTGTCTCCCTCTGTTAAGAGCACCCATGTTTCTATTACTTGCCCAAGCTCTGAATATATAAGTAAATATTAGTAAGATATTTTTCTCTAATATTAAAAAAAAGAAAAAAAATAGGAGAGAAACATCAGTGTCTAAGGATTTTGTTTTAAACCCAAAAGATCTCCTCTTTATTTGGATACATTTACAAAGATAAATACTTACAAGGGCAGATCACAAATAAACTTGTTTGTACAAAACCTGCAATTTAAAGGTGCAAGTAAACACGAAACATTTTTTACAGTAATTCTATTTAATCTGTATTCTTCTAAGATAGATGTTTAAAGTTGATTTGATTGCAGGTACTATCACACTATGATATCTAATGCATATTTCTCTTTCAGTTGTAGCAAGTCTAATCATCCTACATTTGTCTGGGGCAACCAAAAAAGGAACAGGTATGTAAACTTCAGACATTTTTTTTCAGACATTATATCGGAGTCCAAAGTATGGATTTGATTTGTTAGTTTAGTTCTTGATATTATTAGTAGTTCACCTACTTCCAGTGTCTGTCCTTTGTTCATTTGTTTTGAGTATTATTGTGCCTGTACACACACAAAAATCCAGTGGTACTTTTTTTTAACAAGTTAGTGACCTGAACCACAGCTAGATCTAACTGAAGACTCAGCCTGACTCTATCTAAAGTCTGTAAAGTGCCCTTGATTTCAAATTGGAAAGTCCAGCTTGGGCATTGAGCTATCTACACTTAAGATCTTTTTGCTTGTTGAAGTAGAATTCATAACCTGAAATTGGGTATATCACGGGTGCATTTGTGCAGGGTGAGGATAGAATGAGGTTCTTCAAAGCCCTGGATGGTGTGGTAAGAGCCAAACAGGGAGAGCTGCTAAGCACAATGCATGTCTGAACTTGTGTCTGAATTAATTTCAGGACATTAGGTTTTGTGTTGTACTCAGCTTGGATAGAGACCAGGAAGAAAGAGAAATGCTTGCAGAGCATAAGGCAGATCTCACGTGGTTAAAGTCATCCTTGGAAGGTACCTGTCTCCCTCCGTTGATCATAAGAGGGAGCCTCAAACACATCAGCTCTACACACCAGAAGCTGAAGTTAGATGGGACACTCCTTGGATATAGATACCTTGTTTGGAGCAAAACACAGGAGTCCTCTTTGGATAATGTGTGAGGTCTAGAACCTACTATCCTTTTAATACCAGCTTCAGGATTTTTCCCTCTGAAGGATCCATCTTATTTTTGCCTACTTGTTAAAGCATGGTGCCCGGGAAGTGATCCTTCATCTTTTTCAGCCTGAACAGACTCAAGCTTTTGTCTCCAGCCTTTCTGCCGATGTGCAGAAAGGAGTGCAAGAGTTTCAGGGCTAGGAAGAAAGCAAACAAGAAGGTCTGACTCTGCTCTCTGATGATTCACCTAAGAGGAGGAAAGTTCTGGGCTGTGATTCCTGGTCTCAGAGTTATTTATTAATTTTACAGTAAACAGCAAGATAAAAATAATCTATGAACCAGAATCCAGGAATTCCCCTGTCTATCTCTGTCCAGTGAATATAGAGTAATATTGCTGCGAATTTAAAATAATTTGTGTATTTATCATAATTCTGTGGTTTTTTTTCCTGATTTTGCGACTCTGATGTATTCCTGTATTACAGCACATAGCTTGCTGATAGAGCACAGGCTTGAGTCTTTTGAGATATAAGAGTGGGAAACTCACATCTCCCATTTCTTGAGCATGTGCTAAAACCTACAAGGTTTTTATTTAAACAGAAGTACAAATATGTCTTCTGCTAGACATCCAAGCCTCTTCTCTGCTTTTAAAAAATGTTTTGAGTAAGAATTATATGTTTGTACCCCTAAAAACCATCCTCGTTTTCCCCCAGGCCAATGATCATACTCTCAGTCTCAACAGAAAAAAGCTGAGGCCACTGAGAGAAGGGACTGTTTTATTCTGTAAGAGAGTTCTAAGTGTCATAGGGACATAATACTTTGTGAGCTAATTGTGTAATGCTTAATGTGATCGTTTCACAGAAAAGCAAACTACTTCCGAAGGACAGAAACCAGTGCAGTGTGGAACTTGGACAAAATATGCAGAAGGAGGCATCTTCACTTCTCCCAATTACCCCAACAAGTATCCTCCTGACAGAGAGTGTGTCTACATTATAGAAGGTGACTAGCTGAAGAATCTTTATATTCTAACATTAACTGTATTAAAAAAAAAAAAGTTTTATGTTGTATGTGAAGAGCAGGTAAAGCCTATATAATCATGATAAATCTTTTCAAGACACAAGATTTAGAGAAGCTCTATCTGCACTTTTTCTTTTTTTTTTTTTTGTAAAAAATTTAAAATTTTTGTAGAACATACCAAGAAATACCGTAAAATACTTGATTTATTTCCTGACATCACTCATAAATTAGTTCAGGTGGTAAGTATGCATGAATCACTTAGTAATAAATACAGTATAATTTATTTTAGGGTATTCAGAGAATGAATAGAACCTGAAATGCTGTAACATGACAGAACAAAGAATATTTTAAAATGAGTAAAAAAAGTGAACACAGGAAACAAAAATGCTTTTGACTTGCATATAGGTATTTTAAACTTATCATAACCAAATCAGGGATGACAAGCATAGCTAGGCAGAGTACAGTAAAGAAAGTCATACAGAAAATATCCATATAGTGAGTGTAAAATTATTTTCCATCCAATTGTTCATAAGAAATGAAAATAAATGGAAAAAAAAAAAAAAGAAAACCAAAACAAAACCAGAAAAGAATAAACATTAATCCCAAACATCTGTAAGACACTGTTTTTAAAGGGTAGACAGTTGCAGGCACGGAGGTGTTGTGAGAAAGGCTAGAGGTGTATTACAAGCAAGTTACGCAGTCTCTTTCCATCAGTCTTAGCACAACGGATGTTGAAGGAATTGTTGTAAAAATGAATCTCTGGAAAATAATAGAGATTAGATACTGTCAGAGCTTAGTAGCAGAAAAGATGAATCAGGTGCAGAATGGTAAGTCACTGGAACCAAGAAGACCCATTCATAAGTTGTGAATACATGCAGAATACAACACTGACACTTGTTCTATTCATGCTTGGTTGGACACAATTATTAACTACAAATGATGGAGCCAGGAGTTATAGAAATATTTATTTTACTAAAGATGCAGGTAGTACCAAGAGAGATTTCCAAAGGTGTATAGCTGATTCAAATGGAATTAGCTGCTCTAGAACCCCGCACTAAACCCTTTCAGAAATGCATGTGTCTTTCCAAATCTAGTGCCAAGCTAATAGAAGAAATATATTTCATAAAAATCTTCCAGGGAAAGGATGGATAGTAAATGTTGTATGTACTGTTTGGGGAAAAAAAATCACAGCAAAATGACTGAGATCTCTGAATTCCACTTTAGTGCTAGGTAACCTGACTGAATTCAGAAGAGGTGATTATAAATCATGGAACCAAACAAGCCCTTTAAAGAAAATTTATACTTGTCCAGTCTTGCCACTTGATTCTAAAATTTAAGCAGATGTGTGATAAACATGTAAGTTCTTTCACAATTTAATAATTGATTTAAAATAAAAATAAAATTTAAAATAAAAAGATAAATGTATAGGTTCAATATTTTATATTTTTTGTTACACTTAGGTTTCTAGATCCAGGTCTTTTTGAATGTATTGATCAAGTTATCTTTCTAACATTCCTGTGAGGCTGGGAAGAAGTAAGCCTATTTTATCTTCAAAGGTCTGAAGCACAGAGATGTGTTTTATCATTAAAAAGAAAAGTTGTGGGAAAAAAATATGACCATTTTTGTAAAACCTAGTCCAGTATCTCAGGCCATAAGGTGTTCCTCCTCTTAGTAAGAAGGTGACTGAAAGCCCTTTATTGTAAAGACCTTTGTCTTTATTATAGTAATTAAATACTTAAAAAAATATTGCTGATAAATTGTAAGATGGCAAAATATGTTGTTGAAATAACCTGATTTAGAATAGCTCAAATTGGAAATGTCTAAGAACAATTTAGGAAGGAAAGATTTAATCAACCAATTTCTACGGTGAAGATGAAATTTCATGTTGCCTAGTTTGGAGCAATGTGTAGTAAAAAGAGTAACCTGAACTCAACTGACATCTTGTTATATTTGATGGGAAAAATAAGTCTGGCAAAACCCAGTTGTACATAATTTCTTATGACTCAGATATTTCCTGCTTCCTGTTCAGCCATAATCAACAGTTGATTTGCAAATGGGTATTTTAAAACCCATGATGATAGCAGCTCTATCAGTATACAATTTGATGAGAACCGTGCATATTGCACATCATTTTCAGCTCTGATCTCCACGTGTCTATTTCGATCTTCTAAAAAGATTAGGAATAGTCATGTCTGAAAGACGGCACAAAAATAAACAGAGATGTAGTAAGATGTCTGAGCAATGATATTTTAAAAAGTGGCAGTTTTCAAAAAAGGCAAAAGGAGAAACACTGAAGGACAACAAAAATTATTTTGTGATTACAGTCAATTATTTTTGCGTATTCTTTTTACAATATATAAAAATGACAGAAAATGATAAAGAAGGCTAGCAAGTGAAGACTTTTCCCCATTATCTTTAATATTCTGTGGAACTCATTGGCGTAAGATATTGAAGTTAAAGGATTTCAAAAAAAGGATTAATTTTTTTACTCATAGCAATATCTTTGAGGTCAGATAACAATCTATGGAGTGGATAATCCTTGCTAATCCAGGACATAAACATCCATTCAATTTTCAAGTAAGACAGAAACCTCTCCATATGTATCTTATTCCTATATTTATTATTGAGATTTCGATATGCTTCAAACAGGTTCTGGCTGGTGTTGAATACCAAGTACCAAACTAGGGGGACTGTCGATATGATCTGTAATAGCATTCCCACATTTTTATCTCCCCTTTGTATGTCTTAAGAGAGTTCAGCATACCGGGACTGTATATACCAGACTGACAGCTGTATGGCGTGCATTTAAATACATATATGAATCACCAGGTTCCTTCCTGCCTGCTTACTTTTGTTCCTTCATTTTTTGCTATCAAACATAATCTAGGGCAAATTCTGATGGCTTCCCTAAACACAATTCTTGCTGACTTTAGTGGACTTGAGTGAGTACTCTAGCACATAGTGTGTTGTAATAAAATTGAATTTTGTCTCATGATACAACTTTTTTCCCAACATTGTAGCTCATCTTAAATGTATGCAAGCCTTTTATCATTTCAAAATTACTTTGGTGAAGTAAAGGAGCTGGCAAAAATTGCCATGATCATAGACTGGGTGTTTCTAAAAGAGAAGAGGATTTCTGACTGCAGAGGCTTCTATCCTAGCAGTCAAAGGCATCAGCAGATCAAACAGCTAGAAGTTTCTTTTTATTTTCTTTTTTTTTTTCTTCTTTTTTAGTAGTAATGATAATTAACTATTGGAACAACTAAGAATTTTAAAGTCCAGATTGGATGCCTTTCTAAAAGAAATCCTTTAGGTCATCCAGAAGTCATGGACTCAGTACAAAAATTATTATGCTGTAGAGGAGCTTCTGGTTAATCCCATCTGCCTTTCAAAATGCATTGAGAATTTGTTCTTTTTCTTTCTTTCAGTCTTATTGGGCATATAGAAAATGTAGGAAATAGCTGAGTGTACACATTAAACTCCCTGTTGGGCCCAGTTTCACCCTTGTTTTGCGTATTCATGACTCTAACCTGGCAAAATTCACAGCTGCCCAGAACAACCACAGCAATGGCAGCAATAGCCTTTGCCAGGCTGCAGAAAATTTGGCACGTGTGCTCCAAAGGGAAATTTGCACAGGAGATTTTGTAGGAGCAAAGGCTTTTGTCTGTGTTAAAAATATTTGGGGAGTGGAATAGTCATGCTCAACACAATGTATCTTAAGAATTTGTTTGGAAATCCGGTAAGTGAAATATTTGTAAAATTTTATCCATTCTCCATTTTTTAATAATTAAATGCTTATTTATAAATATAGATATAGACTAGAACTGCTTTACAGAGATATGAAATAAATCTTCCACTTTATCTGTTTGTGGACATTTAGAGTTAGCTCTCTTGAAGGTCTTCCATGCTTTCATTAAAAACCGTTAAACTCTTTAATCCTAGATATTTCACAGGTGTTAGAAAATGGTCACATATCACAGTGTGAAAAATCTCTGCTCAAAGTCCTTTTGTATTTCACAGTGATTTTTGTCTTCAAAAAGTTTTCATCAAAACAAGGAAAGAATCCTCTTTTAAAAGGAAGATATAGATGGCTTTCTTATCAATAATAGCTGGGCAACTATAAAGTCCGAGGATTATTGAAAACTATTAGTACTGTAGCAGCTCAGATAGATGGGGGTAGGTGTTGAGTTCAATGTCTCATTTCCATGCAGTCTGTTAAATTGAAACAGATTTTTCGCTTAACTTCAGCTGTCAGTTACACAGACTTAGAGGCTGATCAGAGTTAAAGCCTTAAGTGTGTGGTTTTGCTGCAACAGTTCTACTGCAAGTTGGTACCCAATGTCTTTTTGTCATCAAATGTAAAATCTCGAGACAGCACTTGTGTAAGATAATTAGATGAAAAATATGATGAGACATGCAGGCATTAAGTAGTCTTTCCATGGTATTAAACATTTTTGGAGAAAGATAATTGGAAGCTAAATATGGAAGATTTTTATGATTTGAAGGAAAATAATTTTATGAAACAGCTTTGGACTTGACAACTTTTCCTGACATTGTAGCCACAGAAGAAATTCTGAAGTTGTGCATGGGCTTTACATGTGAATAAGGATACCAGAAATGACCACTCCATCTTTCCTTTTCTGATTAGATGGCCAGATTCCAGTTTAGTCTCAAAGAATTGCATATTCTGGGCTTTTTGTTTAGTTGTTTTGTTTTGTTTTTCTGTTGCTATATATCCATTATTATTAGTCATTATTCAGGACTTGTTCTCACTGTATTTCTGCAAATTTTACTGTGACCACACTTGCACACACTTTGTTGCAAAAGCTGTGGAACAAGGTGTGTATTTATACAGTACCCGCTTGTTTTAGCTTGTGTTTGGCAAGGAAATCAGAGCCAGAGTATAGGTCCAAACCGATACCTTTTTCACTAAAAGGAAGTTATAGTTGGGAGTTTGAATTGTGTGTTTTCTTCCTTATGGACATTGCCAGGAATATCTGAATAATTTTGTTTCTTAGGTAGAGTATTGCAAACAAAACATTTAACCTTTAATTCTAAGTATTGTACAAGATGAAGCACAGAGGAGCATTTAAAAGCACGTGATGAAAAGGTACAGGGATGAGTGTATAGCACCGCTTCCTCCCTTTGCCCAATCTTTTGTGATCACCACAGTCCTTACAGTTACAGAAACATGAAGTGTTGCATTCCTCAGGAGAGTTAGGAGGAAGGACCTCATCCTGTTTGAACTAGCTTGCAGAGCAGGCTGGGACACAGGCAGTACCTATACTAATACCTGAAACAGGTCAGGCAATGTTCACTGGCCTTAAAGCTGATAGGCACAATCACACATGAACGGATTAACTCCTTTCACCTTCCCAGTCAAGAGTACAGGTACCAACTGCTTGCTGTGAATGGTCCTTGATTGATGTGAACCACTGCATCATTCCTAAGTACATGTTTTGGCCGTTCTGACTGGCATGGCCAAAATGATGCTGGGACGTAATTTTAACATTTAAGGAGCATGAGCAGTCAGTGGTCCAGCCCCCAAACTCATTCCCAGACTTGTTTTATTTAGCAGTGGGGAAACGGTGTTAATGAATAGTCAGTGCTCCGTCCTTAAAGTGGAACAGCCTCTACACATGGGAGCTTTGGGGAAATGTAGAAACTTTTGAGCGCTCCTTGAGCTGATGTGATTCTCTCTGATCCTCTAGCAAGAACTGAGCTTCACTAAGAAAAGCCTTGTCTTGACTTTGTTGAAAAATAAATAAAATAAGAGAAGAGTAAACTATAATAATATTCTGATCGCAGAACTAGTTTGTAATGTGAGATTCAGAGAGCTACATGGAGGTTGTGGAAATTGTGCAGTTTTTTCTCAGGCCATGCTTTCACCAAGTCAATAGATCTCATGCATAACTCTGTAGGTCTGATTCTCTTTTACCCACAAAGACTCCTTGTATATTTTAGTGAGGCTATAATTGGCTTTAGGGCTCCTTTTCAACACCAAAAATTATATCAAATGAGTGAGCTATAATTCAGAGGGGGCCTCAAGCCCATTTTATCACGAGTCTTGTATTCAGAGAAGACCTGTTAAGGGTTTTACTATGGGCCAGCACTTGTAAGCCTCCTCTTGGTATGAAACAGAGTAGTGAAGGCCTAACACAGGATGTTTGTAAAGGACAAATGTGTTACATTAATGGCATAAGCCACTTTTGAAGTGGGTATCTCTTTGTTGCTGTGGAAAGCAGAGCAGGCACACACTGTGGTATGATGCTGTCTGACACTAGCAATACTAGCAGAATTCATCTTCATATTTAGTTTGCAACATTAAAGCATTACAATAAAGCTTTAGGTATGTTAATAGTGTAATATTTGAATAGTGGGTATGTAAGATTTTCAAGCCTTAACGAACATTCTTAAGATTACCTAAAGCATTGTCAGGATGTAGTTTCTGATACCTGACTCTGCAGTCTGTAGGTGAAATGATGAGTAGTTTTCAACAAATCTCCTTAAATGGAATAAGAGAGTAAAAAATATGATCCCAGACTGAAAGGTGCTGATTGTTCTCATCTGCCTTAGTAATGCTTCATTAAGTTTAAATCAATATTTGTTATAAATATGTGGTCAAGGGTAGAAACATCTGAATAAAATTAATCAAAGATGTCTTCCAGTTATTCAGGCTTTTACTATAATCTGAAAGTTCTACTTTGGTCTTCAAATCTCACCAATGGTAGCATTAATAAAGTCTTCTTTACAAGCTTTATTATCTGATTTTAATTTTGTAAGATTTTTTTGTACTGTCGAAGTAGTTTCATTTCCACGGACTGTGAATTTGGTGCAATTATATATAAAGTTTTAGGGGTTTATTTTGCTATTGAATTTGTATGGGAACAAAGTTCACAAATTTCCTGTAAATTGGTATAAATAACAACAAGCCAATAGTAAGTACTTCTCTAAATGTGGATTTCTTCAAATTAAGAACACTAGATAAGGTTTCTTTCTTATGTTAAATTAAATGTTTCAATAAATATCAACCACCCAATTATGGTAACATTGAAAGTAAAGCTATTAAAATAATCTTTCTTCTCAAATAACATGTTTTATTAACTTACTTTTTCAATGCTTCCTATAAACTGAAGCTGTATTTATTTACATGAAATAGCTGTAAATGGGATCTGACTGTGCTCTTATGTAAGGATTGTAAGATTTCCCTAATGTCTTCTTATTTAGTTCATTTTAAATAGCCTCCCTTCTTATGTGAGTAATGACCTCATCCCCCAAAAGCCTCAATTTAAAATATTCAAAATACATACAAGATCTAGGTTCTGATCACACTGATAGTTTTCTGATTATTCCTGAGGAAAGAAATGGAAGGATACTGACTGCTGGAGTGGCAGTAGTTTCCATGTTAAGGTTATGCACTCGGCTTGGAGTTTGATCTTGCATGTTTTCATTACCAAAGAACAGTAACCAAAGAATGCTACCAAAGAATGGTAACTGAGGCAAAGCTCATAGCAATTTCAACCTCTTCTAATATGTGCAAAGGGTAGGACAGATCCCATGAGAAGCATAGCAGGCAGTGACACAACAAACTCTTGTCTTGGCAGAAGGCTTTGTCAGCAAAAGGCTATATCACAGCATGATATAGACACTGAAGGCATACATTTTTTGCTATGGACAAGATTAAGCATAGGAGCAGCACACCCCAGGGATACTGCATCATTAAAATTTGTAGACAAAGCTATGATTTTTTTTTTTCTCCTTTTAAGAAAATACTGTAGTTCAACTGGTAGCTATTTTGCTCTATACAGGAGATGCCAGGGAATATTTGTTTGAGAGATCATTCTGACTGCCACTAGCCTTAACATCTATGAATAAAGATGATTTATATGTCTAATTAAGTGACCATTATAAAGTTTCTTCAAGGTTTTCAGCAGAATATTCTTTGCTCTTTAGTTAGACGTTAATTTTGCTTCATCCTTATCTAGTTTCTTAAGTGACAATTCACGACATTTGTCCTTATATTTCAAATGAGATGAAAACTAATTCTGAGTATAACCAAACCAAGCTTGTCATTGTCTGCAATACATATAGGAACAGAATTTGTTCTTCATATCAGTTCTTATCAGTTTTTTCTTCATCTTTGTGAGCATTAGGTAAAAAAGTATTCTGATTAACATATCCTCCCCCCCAAACAATAGAAAACACTGGTTTTCCAGATACTTAAGTTTCTTAGAAAGATTTTCTGTCTGAACAGATTGTTCCTAAACTGTATTTTACTTTACATCATAGATATTTCTCTTAGTTTTGCTATGAAATGCTGTCATGAGCACTTTTTAAAAGGAAATAAACAGACAAATAAGCTGATGGTGTAAAACCTATAAAAATACAGATGTACTAATTTTCAAACAAGTTTTTAAGCAAAACATTAAGATGCATATGAAATTGATAAATTTGATTTTCCTTAATTTTGTTTTAGGTTTGAAGGGTCTTGGTTTAGAAATTAATAAGATACTGTTTTTCCCTCTCTAGCTGCCCCTAGACAATGCATTGAACTGCACTTTGATGAAAAATATTCCATAGAGCCTTCTTGGGAGTGTAAATTTGACCATATTGAAGTACGAGATGGACCTTTTGGCTTTTCCCCAATCATTGGACGTTTCTGTGGACAGCAGAATCCACCTATGATAAAATCCAGTGGCAGATTCCTATGGATTAAATTTTTTGCTGATGGAGAGCTGGAATCTGTTGGGTTTTCTGCTCGATACAATTTTACACCTGGTGAGTACAAACCATCACACTTTTTGATAGAAAAAGCTTAGCATAGTAACTTTGCTAATGAGGGATAATTGTGCCGTTAAATAATATCTTTAACTGGGACTATGTTTATTATCAAGGAAAGTATTAACAGATAGGAAAATGATAGAAGGTATATATAACTTTTGCATAACAAGTAAGACTTATTCAAGGAAGAAATTTTCAATACTGTTTTGTCCAAGATGCATATATTCAGCCTCTGCAGTTTTTAGCAGAATTGTTTTCAATCAAATTCTATTATATAAAATCACTCAAAATGTTTCTTGGGAAGTTATGTGTTTTATGCTTGATTGTTACACTGTACAGCTTTTCTTTCAAAATGATCATTGATAAAGTATTCTAATAAAGAAATGTAATTATCTCAGAAAATTCCATCATTGCTTTTCCACTTCACCAATCATATCCCCAGATGAGGAGTGGAATAGTTCTCCCTTTTCAGTAAAGCAAACTATTACAAGTATTGCCAGAGGAAGTGTGATGTTCAAGTAGTGAAATATATTAAATATTTTTTCTAAAAAAGATTAAAATCTTGATTGAAATTGTACAATTATTCATTGTCACTTTTTAAATTTAATTCATTAAAGTATAGCAAAATTCATAGTCATACCTTCCATTAATTCCCCTCCTCCCCCCACTTATTAACGAAATTTTGCTGATTTTAAATTTCATTTTTGGCTGCAGCTACACTATACTGCACTGCACTGCTGGATTTGACGTAATTCTGTACCTTCTTATGTAGTGAGTGATGAGTCATACCTTAATATAGCTTGCTCTAAAGCACTATAATTATTATGTAATTTTGTCAATTATATCACTATTGTTTCAGCTAAATTGTTGCATTAGGTAGAACAATATTCTTTAGAATAAATGCTAAAATTAACAGACCCCAAATTCTGCTTGCTTAATTATTCCAATAGCATCATAGAAGATAGCAAGGATACTTGAATGTTCCTCTATGTGGTTTTCTTTTCCTAATGCAAGGAAAATAGTTATAAAATTACCCAGCATAGTTCAGTTTTCTTTTAAGTTGAAGATACTGTCTTCCAGAGAATAAACATAGTTAGAAAGTTCAAACAGCAACAGAACACAGAATTTTTGTTGCAAATAACCTGATAGGCAGATATATGTATCTATTTTAAATGCAAAGGCAATGGATGAAATTTTACTACATCCACCCATACTTGTCACTGAAAAGTGAGTTAAATTTCTATCATTTACCATGGGTCTGTGTGCTGTTGCCATTTTCCTCCCCACTTCCACCAAAACTTCGCTGCTTTAGATTTCACATCCTTCTTGTTTCAAAGGGTTATGTATTATGGTTGAAAAGATGCTTATAGCACAATCTGAAGCTTATTCTGTCTAAAAAACTCTCAAGTGAAAAACAATTTTATGGACCATGTTTTATTCTTTTTTCTTTTCTACTGATGTAGGGTGGCTTTCTACACAGAGATCAATGCTGGTAAATTGCTATAGCAGCATAAATTATTCCAGACTTCAGATGGAATAGCTATGTCTTTTTTCTTTTTTCTTTCTTTCTTTCTTTTTTTTTTTTTTTCTCCATAGATTTCAGTAGGAAGCTCTGCAAATGATAGAGCTTTTCTAGGAATATTGGCCAAAATGAGAACATGATTAATCTGACAAGTGCAAAACAGCAGCGCTGCCTCCTTGATCACCAGTAACAGGAAGCAGTTCTCATTCCTCATGATTACTTGACCAGTCCTTTATTACGTAGGCATGGATAAGGCTTGACATTTTGAGATCTGTTGTCCAAATATGTGCAGTAGGAGGGGTCACTGTCAACTTATCAGAGAGTGGTGGCTTTCAAAGGCATATAAGAGAGTGGCATAAAGAGGAATTGCCTACAGAAATTATCACCTAAACTAGATCCATCTTGGGTAGTGATAATTTATGAAATTAAATTAGGAACAAAGGAGAGATCAGAAGAAAATTTTCAGAAACCTCTCTTTAAAGAACATCAAGAAAATGATCCAAAGCAAAGATTCATTTGGAAACTATCGGTGTCAAGAGCAGCTGAATGCTCAGGGAGATGCAGTTTGTTGCACCTATCTCACTAGACACAAACAACACACTCTGCCTAACTACAGCTTGCATAGGAGACTTTCTCCAACCCAGTGACAAGTGCACCAGAGCTATTTCTTTAGTACCAGTAGTCTTTGATGTTCCCCACCTGTGTGGTCCCCACCCACTCCTGAAATGTTCCTCAGCTGCCACTTTTGTATTTGCATCTTGATGGAGGCTCTGGTTTGTTGATAAAGACAAGAAACGTGATATTGAATATGTGGGTGTGTGGCAAAATTTAAAAAAATCAAGTACATTTGACTAAATTGAAGATGCAACCTTTTATTATTATTGTAATGGTACCTGTAGAAGCAGGAAAAGAAATGATTTACTATGTCTCCAGGGTGCACAAAACCAGCTAACTGAATGAAGTTGAAAAAAAAGATCAATTAGTGTATCAGGAAAAATGGTCCAATGAAGATCTATTAGTTTGTGCAAATGGAAAGAGCCCTGTCACCTGAGGCATTTTAAAACTAGTTTGGACTAAGTCCTAAAAAAAGAAATTATATAGAAGAATCCTAAGGAATAGACTAATATTTTGCAATTACTAGAACTTTTCTGTTTAATAATTTCTCTGACTCCTTGGCATTGAAACGGCTGGGACTCCATCCACTGATGCAAAAGTCCAGTGGAGTTTCAACAGTCTCTTAACAGACTGGGACTTCAGGCATCTTGAAAAATACATAATTCTCTTGCCATCAGTTCTGTTCCATTTAAATAGATTTTTTTTCAGGGCACGTTTCAGCAGTCTCAAAGGTGAGATCTGGCAGAAGAAGCAACTTATAATGACAAATCCAGAACTACACACAAAACCAACACAAATGCACCCATTAAGTTTTAAAACTACTGAAAATTTTGCAGAGAAATTCCTTAGTAAGAGAATAATCTAGGCTTTCATTTGGGTGATTTTATAAATTATAGGGTTAGGCAAGATGTGGTTGAATTAATCTGTATGCATGGTATAAGGACAGACTTAGATGTCAAAACTCTGGGTTAAGGGAAGAAGTTGTCTTTTTCTCTTATATTATTAGCAGAATACCAGTAATAACTAGATGCAATTTGGAAGTAAAATAGATATTCAACCATTTTGCATACATGAGAGTTCATAAGCAAAACAATACATATTTACTCTTTATGTACTATTTTAATTTTTTTTAATTTTTTTTTAATTGTTAAATGCTGATTAACTGTGATCATTTCTAAATGGAACTATCTGAACTTATGAAACCTTCATAAATGTATACAATAATTTTGTTGGTTTTTTGAAAATCTCATGTGTAAAAGAAATAACATATCAGACTACAATATTTTCAGGTTCATTTTGAATGCAGAAAAGATTGGCTAG
>NW_009260128.1:2895836-2916665 GCF_000687185.1 Egretta garzetta
CTCTTGTTTCTCATTCTTTGGGCTATTAAAAGGCCTACACCTAAAATTTCATTTCATATCTCTGGGTCCTTGGGCTCAATCCATTACCCTAATTTTTCCTAAAAAGTTAAGTCTCAAGAGAATTTTCTGACATGGTGTTAAATCACTGTTTTGTGAAGAAAAATTCAAGTATTACTTCAAGGGGACTTATTCTTGACAACCATTCTTTAAAATGAGTCAATTTTTTAGTGTAGACAAGGATTCAGAGAGAGAGAGGATATGTATATTTGAGCTTTCTTACTCAGCTAGAATAATCAGATTTCTGTTTATCCTGGTCCCTGATTTTGCAGGACAGTGGCTTAAGATAGCACATCATTACTTTCAGTTCCTTCACTTAGTAGAAGCCATCTGTGTTTTTATTTAGCCTCATTAATATAAAGGTCAGTCAGTAACGTTTTCTGTTCAACTGCCTGATAATGGAAAAAGAAAAAACGCTTTATACTCTTATGTCCCAAAAACCAGAGTGTAAAACGCTGTCTAATTAGAATAACAGCACTTTTACATCGCCATTGCACTGGTACAAGTAGCTGTAGAATATCAGAGTAATAGAATAATGACATCACCTATTTTGAGAAAAAAAAAACCCAGCAACACAAATTTTTCCTGATTGAGGAATTTCCATATTTTAGGACTGATGAAAAATGTAATGCAAATTTATTAAATGCAATCACAGTTCTAAAGAATTGAGGTAAGGTATTGTCAGATCATTATGCCATCTAATGTCCGTGTCCTGCCTTGTGTGTATTTAAGGAAGGGGTATTTCCCAGGCCCCTGGGACAGCTGAATACTTGTGGGAACTTGCTCACTTGCTTTTATTTATTTGTTTATTTATTTTCCTGTTCTCTTTTGAACTTGGTCTGATTTCCTCTAAATTAACATCAGCAGTGGTAACAACTTTTAACCAACTTGTAATCCAGTTCAGTTTTTTGAGAAGCAATAAAAAATGTCAGAGCCAAGTGACTTTCAATGAGTCAATCTTTTCCCTTTGGGATCAGAGTTGGTTTGAAATTATGAGAAATTGATCATTATAGCTCTCTGTTGAAACTTTTGAGACAGAATCTTCTGATGTTTAAAAAAAAAGAGTGTGAATTTGGTTTATTTATTGAAATTTCTATCCCTCAGCACTTCACATTGTTATAAGCAGCTTCCTTGAGTTATGAACTTTTAGTGTGTTCATACAAGAGTGCAACAGTCAGGCACTTCATTGCTGTTTACAATATATTGGGGCTTCTGGTCTCGTGAATGAGAAAGAATTTTACTGTAACATCTAGGATGTTACACTGAAAAACAAGATCAGCTACACAAATATTGTCTTTTCAAGGTAATTTTATTTGTGTTGTGCTGTTCTATAGACTTCATTAATTTACAGGAACTGTAGGACTGGGCTCAGAGTATTTCAGTTCCGCAAATGTGAGAATGTAATGGGATAATATGTTTATTTTAAATTTCAAGTGAAAAGTATATATATGGAGCAAATAAGTATCTAAAAGATCTCATGGGATCCTACCCTGTTGAGCTTTGCTGTAAAAATAAGAGCAGTAGAAATATAAGACATAGTTTTAAGGATTCTAACTTTGAAAGAAAGAAAAAAACCCGAGAGCTGCATTAACTAGGGACGTTAGAGTTGCATTTGTATTGACTGTGCATGAATATCAGAGTAAAGGGGCTTTCCAAGTCGTGTAGTGTTGTTTCTCACACCGGGACTGCAAGCAGCATGTTTCCTTCTCATGTAATAAATTTTTAAATTCATATTCCTCTACTGACAGATCTTTAAAGACTTTCAGAGATAATTTTATTTGGGTATTTTCTGCTTCAGCCATTGTTATGGAAGACCTGTTGCAGGATTCAAATTATTAGGAATGTTCTTCTGATTTCTTACCTAAAATTATTCATAGCCAGCTTACGTCTTTGTCTTCTTATACCAACGTTACTTGTTAGCTCTGAAACCTCTTTTCTCACCAGGACTGTATGCTACTGTGTCATGAGCTTAGAGATGACAGTCACCTCTTATTTTAAGATGTCAGCTTGCTTGTCTACACAAGCCAAATCCTTGTACTGTCTTTTTATGCCATAGGCTCTTTGTTCCCCCAGCCATCAGTACCACCCCTCCTCTCTCCAAGAATCTCTTCTCTGTATCCGTTCCACAACAAGCTGAACACAGACTTCTAGAGGAGGTTTACTAGGATACTGTACTGCAGTACAGGTACAAATAATTCTTTTCTGCCTCCATAGGAAATACCTTTCTTGATATGTAGGTTATCTCACCAACAAAGTTGATTATGATGTTGCATTGCTAAATAGTATTTACAGAAGAACCACATTTCTCTGACAAAAAATCTGTCTTTTAGGAATCATCTGAGAGGAACGTTTAGCTAGCTTAGATGTGCAACCAAAATAATCCTAGAAACCCAACATTTTTAGAGTAAGCTGCATTTTTACACCATCATTGTCATTGTTCTTAAAATAGTTTATATTATTACTTGTTACAGTACAATTAAAACTAGATCTTAGAGGCAGGAGAGGATTTTCTTTAAATATGCTCCTTTTCTTATGCTCTTTTCCCTAAGGATACACTTTTGTCTTTAGGCAAATACTATACTGAGTTAGCTTAACCGTAGGTCTGATATAGAGTGATTATCCTTTGCTTTAAACACTTGCAAAATGTGGAAATAACCAGTGAGTACTGAGCAGTTGTTTCCCCTGTTAATTTTTGATTTCTCTAATGTTTGTGAAGCACTTGGAAACGACAGAGCAGGGAAGATAATATGGAATTTGTACTGAACAGAAAGCCTGGGTAGTCGTCTTGCACAAGTGTTTGGAAACAATTGGTTTTCAATGAGAATTTTCACTACTAATATGCATATTCAAAATAGCACCTCCCAAACCTGTTGTTAAGTATCTTACTTGGTAGTTCTCATTCAAACATTTTAACATCTCATTTCTTCAGGAAAAAAATGAGAAACTTGGTGCCTCATATGTAATGAGGAAGGAGTTTCTGAATACTCTTCAAAGTTGTTCCAGATCATCTGACTTTCTTATCTGGCAGTTTTTCTAGTAGCTCTTACTGGGATGCACTTCTGGCTGATTGTTTTGTGGCCTCATCCTGGCAACACCGTTGTCTGTAATAGTTTCTCTTAGTGACCTTGGTGATGTGGATGTCTGCAGAGATTCTGCTGACACTGAAGCAATTCTTTTTCTTTGCTTATCCATTCCTTAAGCCATTGAATTTTCATCTTTATGTATTGTATCTACAGGTTTCTGAGGTGTTACGGGTATAGCAAATAAATCTTGACAATCATCTCAGTGCTTTTGTCTAATCAGCATGACTGTGGCCCTTCTGTTAGACAGAGAAACTATTTTTTATTCCAGCCACAGAACTGCAAGTGGTCTAGTTCTTTAGCTGTCCATATGGAAAATTATGCTTTTATGTTAGATACAAAACCATGTTTATGTCACTTCTTTTCAGTCACCCGTATTTGTTAATTTGATATTTGCGTAGGTTCAACTAACTGTGACTGTTGATTTTTTTTGTTATCTTCTGTTGATTTAATGAAGTATTTCTCAGTTCTAACAGCAATAAGTAAGGTTCTTTATTGGCATATTTAGCTTTCCTTAACAGATTATTTTACTCTTTGAATAGTGCTTGTAGCTAATTCTCCTTAAAGAAGTGCACACAAACTCTTGCTAAAAAGTTCCCAGTCCTCTGTAACTAAAAAAAAAAAAAGAGTTCTTGCCCAATAATTAGTAGCTCTGATTCTGTACACTGTAGTCTTTGGAAAAGTCAGTCACATTTCTGTTTCTAGAACTGAATATTTTTAATATGCAATGGTTAGTAAATTCATAAATGTGTCAAATCCAACATATACCCTCTCTCAGCCTTTGTAGTGTATACTCATCAACTGTTTATTATTGGTTCATTTTTTGAGGGTAGTATTCATATTTTTTGTAGAGAGGTCAATCCAGAGTCTCTTTTGCTTACCAGTGCTGAGGTGAATGTTATTTAATATTGTTTTGTATATTTGTAGTTTGAGTAGGTGTATGTTGTCACCTTAACATATCTTTTGTGATATTGCTGGCTATGACCAATGTTGATTTGCTTACTGTCTGTTGAGAAATGCAGACTATGTAATTCTTTCATGTCAGATATCATACCTGAGCTTCTTTGGTGCTCAAGTCCGCAAGTAAGATTGTGCTTCCTTCAACTTTGATAGAATTTTGTCCTAAGTATTTTGTAAACAAACTTCTGGCTGTCCCATTGGAGTATCTATGCCTTTGATCTGTCCTTTCCATGTGAGGAACAGAAATACAAAGTTTACTGTGAGAGGTAGATGTCATCTGTATGGCTAATTCTAGACAATGTATGTGTTGCTAGACACAAACCTGGTAGAAAATCAAGATCTTGAATCAAGCCCCTGAACACCCAGACTTACTCCTATGTGTTTTTTCCCTTTTTTTCACTCTTTCTCTGTACACTTAAAACCTACCTCAAGCTACTGACAAGCTCTTTTTACCACATATACCTTTACCTTTTGCATACACTAAGGAGTTATGAACTAACCTCAACTCAGTAATGTTAAGTGATGTTATGTATACAATAAATGCAGGTAAGTTATCCTAAAAATGATCATGACAAATTGAGGAAGTGAGAAGTTGATTTTTTAAAGTCCATTTTTAAAAGAATCCAAATTTTAAGATATGAAAATCTATAATGAAGAGGTATATGATGGTAATAATGGGTTCATGCAAGAGTCACCTGCTTATATGAGTGTTGTTTAATGTTTGTGAATGCTGAGTAGATGAAAGAGTTTTTCTTTTCCTTATAATATTAATTCACTTTATGTAGAGATATTCCTTTAAAATCTCATAAGTAGCATATTCTTCTGGTCAATGGGGTAAGGTTGACAAAGATTTCAGCCACCAAATAGAGGATGCTACATGTGTCTGACAACCCTATTCAAAGTTTCAGAATTTGCTAGTCTCCTGTGATCTGTTTCTATAACGTCAAACAATGTAATTTACACTGTATCGTGTAGGTGTTTCATTAGTTAGCTTTGAAAAAAAAGAATTGTCACATAATTTTAATTTCTGCAAATCTTTGAAATCATCTTTAAATGCAGATTGCCACTAGCACAGCTAATGTTTTTCTTTTTTTAGGGGAAAGCCAATAAGTCATTTTTGTCAATTTATGTTCAATGTGTAGATGTTTTCAATTTGCACATGTTTTTTATTGTGTCAAGTCCAAATGCTAGGTGTCTTTATTTTTTCCTCTGCAAAACCTGTTCATTTCACTAAGGCCCTCAGGCCAAATGAGAATACCAGCTACTATAATTTAACACTGTAATCCATCAAAAATCTCTGAAATTACTTTCTGATATGCCCAAGGATAATTCTAAAGAACAGTTGCTTTAGCTTACTATACTCAAATGCTGCACCAACAAGCCACTAGTTCTAGTCCCAATTTAGCAAAGAACTTCAGAAAGCCCACATTTAAGCATGTGCCTAAATCTGGGCAGTCTTTAGCCTTGGGTACTTACTTAAAGGTAAGTACATTTAAATACTGTCCTCTACCTTTTCATCTGTTGAACTAAGTCAAAATGAAATATTTGTTTATTTTGAGAGATGAACTATTATTTCTTCAATTCTTTTAATGAATCAAAAACTAGTTTTCTACCTTTACATAAAATACGTGGTAGTTATATATCAATTCAGTGTCTGTTGATTTGCTCAATATCACAATATAGCTTTAAGTGAGCTCAACTTATTCACTAACTCCCAGTTTTCACTTGGTTTCATAATCTGTTACAATAAGTTGAGTTTTTGTTGGAGTTAGAACATCATGATTAGTGATTTGTCTGTCTTCCTGTGCTATTCTTCCTCTAGATATCCTTGTCCCTAAAATATCACCTCCGAATCATCTGAAATGAAATTATTTTCTGTATGTAAAATTGTATAATTTTCTTCAAACATGCTTAGAACTGAATTCATTCAGCTAAGTCTTTTGGTCCAACTCAGTTTGTCAGTCAGCTTTACAAGTTGTAAAATATAGCGATATTAGTTCTGCAACCATTTGTAATGAGTACTGGTTCCACTTCTTGGATTTTAAATTTTAAACATAAAATGAAGTTTCCAGTAGATTTTTGCTACATTCACACTACTTAAACTTGTGGTAATGCATCCACTGCCAAATGTGTCTTACACAAACGGAGCAGTATTTAAGGAAAATTTTTTGAAAGGGGCAGTTTTTTATTGGTAGGAAAAGAGGCCTGTGGCTTTTTATGTTATCATGTGTTCTTTTATCTAAAATTGGAAGTTAAGCTACCAGACAAAATTTCCACAAACAAGAGCTACCTAGGGAAAGCCACAATGATCTGTAGTAACTTGGTCTTTCTGCAAAATCTCATCTCAGTCTAGCTGATTTTGGAACTCAGCAGAAGTCAGGACTAAGGAGTAGTTGCCTTTATCACATGCCTTTCCAATAATGAGGAAACTCAGAACTCTTGAGCTAGCTCAGCTGCAGATCTTCCAAAGAATGGTGTCTGTCTTTCACGCTGTATGTTGTTGGCAGCTATGACTATATATTACTAGTTTATTTACTCTTTACTCATTCATTTATTCAGTAATCTGCAGACATTTAAAAGCGCCTAGATTCCCTGTTCATTTATTTTCTCAATACATTTAGAACCAAGCATAAAGACATTTAGGTGGTGAGACGTCTGTTGAAATAAACAATCGTTTAAGCAAAAGAACTGGATTTAGGAAGATTCACATTCAAGAAGTTTATTTTCTTTGTGGACCCGGCACTTTGTTATCTTTCAATTACATTTTTCATATTTGTATTGTCTGCCTTTTGTTCCTCTTTAGCTAAAAAAAAAACCAACCAACAAAACTTGATTGTTTGCTAGAAATTGCATTCTATTAATACAAATGTTATATTTTTATTTTATTACTATAAGGAAATAATTAAAACTACTTTCATAACTTGCACTTATAATTACTGAATGAAGACTACAGCATTCCTTAACCCCTCTTGTCTTCCTAATGTTTTAAATTTTTTTCCCAAAGTGGTTTCACTGCAGTCCAGTGTTTATTTACCTAGTATAATCTGATGCATAAAAGCATTCTTTACAACTTCATGCAATACAGAAAGGATTTCAGCTAAACAGGCCAAATTCTTCTCTGGTTTAAGAATGAGACCTCTATTCATACTAATGAATCTGGATACATAGTCAAGCAGGTTGGGTTCAGTCTTGTATTCCGGTCTGCCATGATATATCCAACCTGATTTAAGAGTGCTTTGCAATCATGTGGACATAAGCCTAATTGAGAACCTTTCATTAAAAAGATGCTAGTCTTTCATAATCAAATCAGTTAACATTACTGTTAGCAAAATTACTTCTGCCTTCAGAGAGCAATTCACAAGACGGGCATTTTCTGTTTCTTATTAAAATGCATGATATAATAAATACCACAAATATTCAAGTACACAAATATCTCTTGAAATTGAGAGATCCAGTGCCCTCAAATTATTCTTTCTCTGAAGACTCTTCTCGATTGTGTCAAATGCACATTGTTTACATGATCACAGCACAGTCTACAATTCACTAGGTAAATGAGTGTCTGACATTACTGTTTCCCCAAATAGATTTGTGGAGGAGAATTTAACTTCAGTGAGACAAATTGTTTTGGTCTGTGCTACACAGACTAAAATGGACTTTTGATTAATTTATTTTTTTTTAATATTTAAGGTCATTAAATCTACCAAACAATTGAAAATGCATCAAAAGGAAGAAATTCACTGCAAAATTGGGAAAATAAGTAAGCAAATGCTTTTGATCAACATTTAAAAAGCATTGCTTCAGAGATCATTACACATTAGAGATGCAGAAAGTTTATTTGAATACTTTGATGTCAAAAGACTACATCTAATATCCAGCAATTTGTGTTAAGAAAGATTGCTTCAGTCATGAGTAAGGTGATGAGAACAGAATTGCCAAATATTTTCTGAGAATTCAGATTCAAATAAACTGATGTCTGTAGCACATCCATTATTAAAAATTTGTACTAGCATGACAGAAGCAGGCAGTGTGAAATGTGTTATTCTAGTCACATATCAGTCCCCTAGATGACACTGAGAAGCCAGAAGATGTTGTGTAACAGGACTTACAAACATCATTCGCCAGATGTTATCTGATAGTTGAAGCTCAAGAGACAATGTTATCAAATCTGCTGGTTGCAGTATGTGGGTTAATAAAAGATTGTATGATACCACTTCTTTTTTTCTCTTGATTTTTTTCCTTTCTTTTCTTTCCTGTAGCTCAATTCTTAACTCTATGTGAAAATTAATATTAAAAGAGAATACAGAAAATTATTATTAAAAATATTTTGTACTTTAATGCTGATTTCATTATGTGGATTAGACAGTTGGTTATTAGCTGCTACCAACTACAAAGCCCATAGTGAAATTATATAAAATAAATGTATAGGTTGGTTTTTTTTTTTAATAAAATGCATACTGGCTTAGTAGTTTAAAAATCATATTTGAGCAATTTGAATCTCTGTAATTGTATGTGCTCTCCCCATAAGAATCATGTGTAGCATTAATATAGTTGTTTGTATTCCAGAATATTGCGTATCAATGATATTCCAGTACACATATAGATCAATGATTTACCAAGTACTTTTAAATGAAAGGTTTTATTTTTACTTTTTTGGGTTTTTTTGGTTGGTTGGTTGGTTTGGGTTTTTTTGTTTTTTGTTTTTTTTTTTTTATTTTTTTATCACTAGAGCTTTAATTGTTTCTTTCAAATCAAGCTAGAAAAAATCCTGCTGTTTGGCAGTCAAAAACTTGACCTGGTCAAATGAAATTTAATTATTGCCTGCTTGCTGGTTAAGAAGCTGACCCATACTTAAAAATCCTGAGTGCTGTGACTGACCACCATTTTTGACCTGCTGCTGCTGAAAGGGAAAACTGTCCTGATACCTCATTTCTTCTAAATATTATTACAACAACAGAAGAACCAGACAATCTCTAATCAGTACCCACTTTGCTGGGTTTTTTTACCAGTCTCTTCAGCCAGTTAATGGCAATATTCGGTATTGTATAAAGTAGACATAAGGACTTATGAACACTGCCTTTCCAAAGTGTGATTCAGTGAATCACAATGGCTTTTTCATGGTGAATGTGATGCAAAACACCAGTTTTCATTCTCTGTATGAGGCTGAACCAATCAATCAGTGTAGCACTCAATAAATCAGTTGCTAAATTCAGCTCAGATTGTGAGCCTAAACCTGCTTCTGTTAGAATCAATATTAAAACTGTGAATAAATTCAGTGGAAATCAGATTGTTGCTTCAGACTGGTAGCTTTTGAATAGAGGAGAAAAACTGAAAATCTGTTAAATTCCATGGAAACTATATTTTAAATCTAAATTCCCAAGTTATGACAACAATTAAAAATTTACTAATCTACACTGAATATAATCACTGTTCAGGGGTAGCTGTATCTAGAGTTTCTGGGGTGATGAAAAGTCAGTGGTAACTGAGTTTTTACAGACATAAATATCTCTATTCAAACTCTAGATTACAGATCTCTAGTTATCCACAGACCATCAGCACAGAAAACACATGGACCTATTGGAGTGGGTTCAGAGGGGGCCTATAGGAACAAGGGGGACAATCTTTTTAGCTGTGACAGGACAAGGGGTAATGGTTTTGAACTAAAGGAGGGTAGATTTAGACTGGTGAAACACTGGAACACAGGGTTGCCCAGAGAGGTAGTGGAGGCCCCATCCCTAGAAACATTCAAGGGCAGATTGGATGGGACTCTGAGCAACCTTATCTAGTTGAAGGTGTCCCTACTCACTGCAAGGGGTTTGGACTAGATGGCCTCTAAAGGTCCCTTCCAACCCAAAGCATTCTAATATTCTATGATTCTATAATTCATATATTTGCTGATGTTCATGACAAACCAGTTTGAGATCTGGTTAATGAACACAGAGCGTGTGGCATAAATGATGCTCAGAGGACTGAGGATCCATTAGAAGGATCTCATTTAAAGAAAAAATTAAAAAGGTTGAAGGCAATACCCTTTGATTTAGAATTTATCAACCTGTTGATTTTTTTAATGTGGGCATATAGCAAAACATGTCTTACTGTTACTGATGACAATATTACATATATAACATATATAATATAATATAACGATATTAATTAATTTAAGTGGGAACCATGTGGGGCTAGGGTTGGTATGAATTATGTTTGGTTTAGGCAAATGCATAGCAAAGCATACAGTAGGGCTTTCCTCATCAAAATAATAAAAGTCCCAGCTGACCTAGCGTCTTGTTTCTAACAGATTATGTCTACATTAGGTCAGTATTAGCAATTAATCATGGTTTGGACTGTCCTCTTGCACTTTTAATTGCATGAAATTGGAGAAAAGCTATCTATTTGAACAAAATGAAATGTCACTCTCATGAAGTTGTAACCAAGAGGAAGCAGATGAATTGTAAGGCAAAAAAACTTAGCTATAAAGCCTTACCTAACCAAAAATTCACCATAAAGTTTTCTTCCCAGAATCTCAGGAGAAGTTGAATTTCATAATACTGGAACAAGTAGAAGGGTTACTGCTCCCTTCCCATATATTATTTATATCCTTTAAATATCTGAATGTTAGCTTGTATAATAAAATGTAAAATTCATAAGTTTGTGGGTAATTTAACTAGGAATTCACAGTTTAACACACAGCGTTATCTTCTTCCTGACAACTGGACTACACTGAAACTCTTCCTCAAAGAAAACTGCCACCCTGTGCTATTAAAAAGATGAAGCAGCAAAAGAAAGTGCAATAATATCTCCAGGAAAGCTCCATGGTATACTCTGTAGCTAAAGCTGATGAAAACACACCTTCTCATTCTGTAGAGAGGGCCTTGTACATTTGGGAAACTGCTGGGGTCAACAGTTCAACGCTCCCTGAAAGGACAATTTCTAGGCAGGAAACTTCCTAAAAGTAGAACAACAAGAAGGAAAGCCCTGGTGTCGCTGAAAGCTATATTGCTATGGTTGCTAAAAGGACAGCACAGAAGACTTATTTTTCCCTCAGTTGTTTCTGGGACTTGGTGTCGAGATGCCTTCCTCAGCAATTTGTTGAGCTATGTGGCTTTTAGAGTTCCTCTTCTTGCTCACTGAAAGTGTCTGTGGTGGGCACATATAATTACAACTAGGACTGACAATTTGGTTTAATGAGTGAGTTTCACTCTTTCTTTGGTATGTTCTAGTTTGGTTGGTTTTGTTTGGTGAGGGTTTTTTTTTTTGCTTTCGAAAGAGAGCATTCAGGCTCCAGGGGGGATGAAAAACTAGAATTCTCCCTTTGATCCTACATACCAATAGATTTTTCCTCTGGATATAGAATACATTTTAAAAACACCCTGTGTTTTGGAATCATACAAAGACTTTGTTACAGGAGAGTGCGACAACGTAATTCATCCAATAACAAAAATGTAGCAGTTGCACAGTAAACTAATGAATGGCATTTTTTTTTTTTTTTTTAATGGCGATTTCACTTGTTCCCACTCTAAGGGTCATTTTTCTGGAGTATTGTGTCTGGTTCATATCTTTCTGGCATCTTATATGGCCAGATGATTAAATAATCAGTTGTTTTTTACAAACACACTTCTCTTCCAGTGCTCTCTGGCATGGTTATTCACTTTAGCAAAAGTCCACGTAGTGCTTTGCTAGGCTGAAAGAGAAAAATATTTGGAGATGGTGCAAGAAATCTCTTAAAATGGACAGTGAACTATTGACATGTGGAAACTAGACAAGATATTTGAGTTTCCCATGCGAGATGCAGTTATCACCAAAAAGATGCCAATAGCACACATGCCATAGCTGGCATGGCCAGCTACAGCAGGGGAATGTTAGTAGGTGTAAACATTAGCTGACGTTTCTGTTTGTATTAGAAATGTCTTAATGTGTAGCTAACTACAGGTTATTCGAAGTACTATTCGAAGTAGCACAAGTAATGTATTCTGTTGATTCTAATAGCTGAAAAGGATGTAGCTCTTCAAGAGAATTGGGAACATTGCAGTGAATGCCTTCATTCTGTTGAATGTTCTGAGGTAAAACTAGGAGAAAACATTTCTCCTATGATAAAATAACAAAGGTTACTTTATACCACCAAGTTATTCCCATAAGTTCCCTCTGTCTTGGGAAATCCTCTCTGTGGACTGGTACAGTGTGAATGACCTCTCTGAAGAGGATATACAGATTTAGCACTCAATGTTAGCAAGCAATAACCATGTATAAATTGATTCAATCTGAAGAAATAATGCCTAGCAACCAACTGTGGCTAAATCCTCTGGATCATTTTTCCCTATATTTCTGTCATGAACTTAAAGTGTTATTTCCTTGGGCTGGGCTAGGAGTCATCTATAACAAACCAATGAGACAAATCCCAAGCCTTAATAGTATTGTGCTGAAATTGCACAACTAGGCCATACTTAGTATTCAAAATCATTCAGGAAAAGATCATAGCACTTATGTTGCACATCGTTCTTCCTAGTCAAGTTCAGAGACCAATAGTCACTCATAGGAAACCACTGGGATATTATCTTGGGGATACGCATACAAGGTGCTACCCTTGACTGACCGTCAGTCCCGGGAGTCAAGTCAGCTGCACTGTTGCAGCAAGGTTGCATTGCTCAGATAAAGTGGGCTCCTGAGTGCTTTCATTCTTGTTTTGCATGTTTCTGGGCAACGGGCAGATAAAGGTATATGCAGCCCCTGAAATATTCATCATAGGATGATTTTCCCCTGTGTTTCCACACACAGTGTGTTGCATAAGGGGAATATGATGCCTAGTTGAAGCACTCAGCTGTTAGTGTAAATATTTAACATAATAAAAATGATCTGCCAAATAATCCAACACATATCATCAAGGCTTCTTCTTTCCACTCAGCAGCCTGAGTATGACATTGTTGCCCATTTTTTCTCTCCATTCTCACTAGGTCAGTTCCAAGAAGCACTTCTCAGTTTTGGAATCAAATAGGCCAAACACCATTTGAGGATGAGACCCAGGCTATTATGAGTCCTCTTACCTTCTAACACTGTTCCCACCCATACAAAAGGTACACTGGAGAAAGATCCTACGCTAACCAGTTTACACAGTAGACAAGGGAGGCAAGCAGGCCAAGATCTCAAAGCCTGTCATTGCGTGCATCAAAAGGGAAATCTAGGTGCAACCTCTGTAACCATGTGGTCTGTTCCAGTGGAGTTCACTCAGGCACTTCTTGTCTGCTGTGTTTGACCAATCTAGCAAGAAGTTATGCAGGGACATGGATTTTCTTTTTCTGGTGGTACAGCCTTTACATTTCCAAATAGATGTTAAAGAAACAAGTATTAACTTTTGGTATACAAATATCTGGCTATTGCTAACACTTGCAGTATATCTCATCTTAATGACGTCATCATAACTGTGCAGTTTGTAAATCAGTATAACATATTAATTACATTATAAAGATACTTTGATTGTGAGTATGAGCTGAGATTAGTAAATGTGACAAAAGAAAAAAACTAAAAAAATATTTTAGAAATCAAACTTATGAGTGGCAGTTGTGTTATTTCAACAATACAAGAAATCTGGTTAAAGTAACTATAGCAGGTCGACTGTATTTTTCTAAATATGATTTTACTTCACCTATTGCTTGCAGCATTCATTTATAACATTTATTCCTAAGACAAATAGTACATTTAGTGTACTTTACTGTGAGTCAGATCACCAGAAGCAAGACAAAGTAGTGTCTCCTTATGGAACTACATCCTCAAAACCAGAGTTTCTCAAACTTCTCCAGAGTAAAATCTTTTTTGTCTTATTTGTCTTCATGTGACTTCTTGCTGATCTAGTAGCAGGTAGAACTTCAAGGGGAAATAGCAAGACTCATATTCACGTCTACATTTGCACTTACCACCTTTGAGTTTTCTCATGACTGTGCTAAGGAGTAAAGAATTTGAGAAGTATTGGTTTAGATCATAAATATATAGCCTCCAGATTAGATACCCTTGCTCACAATATTGCTTAAGCTTACAAGAAAGAACATAGAAAACAAAGAGCAAATATAGTACATACTATTGCCAACTGTAATTATTATAGAACTGTTTTTCAGGGTGTCTAGCAAACTATAGGCTTTCTTTGATGATCCTTTGCTATCTTTAACACAGATATAGACATATATATGCAAGTTTCAACAGACTATAGAGCTGAAAATATTGATCGGAACAAATTTCATTTTCAGATCACAAGGAAATAGTTTGTGTACGTTTTGCACATCTATTTTTCTTAGTATTTATTTTACTTAGTATTTTTCCTTTACTCTCCCCAGCAGAATAACAAAGTCCCCTTTGTACACCTCACAAAAAATGTTTACTTCTAGAAATGCTTTTCTGTTTTGGAATTTCTTTAGTGATTCTTTGAGCAGATTTTTATGCTTTTAAAATTTTTTGGTCATCATCTTCCAGTATTATTACTGTATCATCAAATCACAGAATCATAGAATGCTTTGGGTTGGAAGGGACCTTTAGAGGCCATCTAGTCCAAACCCCCTGCAGAGGGACACCTTCAACTAAATAAGGTTGCTCAGAGCCCCATCCAACCTGTCCTTGAATGTTTCTAGGGATGGGGCCTCCACCACCTCTCTGGGCAGCCCTGTGTTCCAGTGTTTCACCACCCTCACTGTAACAAATTTCTTCCTTATATCCAGTCTAAACCTACCCTGTTTTAGTTTAAATCCATTACCCCTTGTCCTGTCACAGCTGGCCCTACTAAAAAGATTTTCCCCATCTTTCTTACAGGCCCCCTTTAAGTACTGAAGGGCTGCAATAAGGTGTCCCCACAGCCTTCTCTTCTCCAGGCTGAACAACCCCAGCTCTCTCAGCCTGTCCTCGTAGGAGAGGTGCTTCAGCCCTTGAATCATTTTTGTAGCCCTCCAACAGTTCCATGTCCTTCTTGTGCTGAGGGTTCCAAAGCTGGATGCAGTACTGCAGGTGAGGTCTCACCAGAGCAGATTAGAGTGGCAGAATCACCTCCCTCAACCTCCTGGCCATGATTCTTTTGATGTAGCCCAGGGTACAGTTGGCCTTCTGGGCTGCAAGCGCACATTGCTGGCTCATGTCCAGCTTTTAATCTACCAGTACACCCAACATTTTTTCTGTAGGGCTGCTCTCAATGTCATCATCCCCCAGCCTCTATTGATACCAGGAGATGCCCTGACCCAGGTGCAGGACCTTGCACTTGGCCTTGTTGAACCTCATGAGATTTACATGGGCCCACTTCTCCAGCTTGTCCAGGTCTCTTTGGATGACATCCTGTCCTTCTGGTGTGTCAACTGCACCACTCAGCTTGGTGTCATCTGCAAACTTGCTGAGGGTACACTCAATCTCACTGTCTATGTCACTGATGAATATATTAAACAGCACTGGTCCCAGTACAGACCCCTGAGGGACACTGCTTGTTGCCAGTCTCCATTTGGACATAGAGCTGTTGACCATTACCCTCTGGATGTGATCATCTAACCAATCTCTTATCCACCAAACAGTCCGTTCACCAAATCCATATCTCCCCAATTTAGAAAGAATGATTTTGTGGGGGACCGTGTGAAAAGCTTTACAGAAGTCCAGATAGATGACATGTGTTGCTTTTCCCTTGTCCACTGATGCCATCACTCCATCATAGAAAGCCACTAGGTTCGTCAGGCAGGACTTGCCCTTGGTGAAGCCATGCTGGCTATCTTGAATCACCTCCCTGGCCTCCATGTGCCTTAGCATAGCTTCCAGGAGGATCTGTTCCATGATCTTCCCAGGCACAGGGGTGAGGCTGACAAATCAGTAGTTCCCAGGGTTCTCCTTTCGATGTTTTTTAAAGATGGGCACAATGTTTCTCTTTTTCCAGTCCCCAGGGACTTCACCTGACTTCCATGACTTTTCAAATATCATGGAGAATGTCTTGGCAACTACATCAGCCAATTCCCTCAGGACTCTGGGATGCATCTCATCAGATCCTATAGACTTATGTATGTTCAGGTTCCTCAGGTGGTCATGAACCTGTTCTTCCCTTACAGTGGGAGGGACTTTATGCCCATATTCCCCATCTTGCAGTCCATTGGCTCGGGAGGGGTGAGGAGAGAGGTTACCAGTGAAGATTGAGGCAAAAAAGTTGTAAGTTGTTGAGCACCTCAGCCTTCTCCTCGTCTGTTGATACTAGGTCACCATTCTTGTTTTTCAGGGAGGGTACGCTTTATTTAACTTTCCTTTTCTCGTTGATATACCTGTAGAAGCCCTTGTTATTCTTTGTTTCCCTTACCAAATTCAGCTCCAGCCGCACCTTGGCCCTGCGGAACCCATCCCTACACAACCGGGCAATGTCTCTATACTCTTCCCAAGATACCTGTCCCAAATACTAGAAGGTAATGACATAAAATACCTTAGAATAATCCTGATGTTCTGTATTGAGCTCTGCAAGTTATGCTTTTACAGAGAATTATATTGTGCCCCTCAAGAAGGCAGGACTGGTTTAGGGTCCCAGAAATCATTGTAAAAGAACCTGGCTTCATAAACTTGAAAATAATTAACTGGTGGTTTTCTGAATAACGCAATTCTCTTTACTTTTCTATGAGCATTTACATGTAAAATCAGGTCTCTAATAAGTTTTATGACAGACAACCACATGCATGTGTTAAAATTTCTTAAATATTGATAGATACAAGTTGAATGCCTATTTCTAGAAAAAGTCAGGAAAATTAAAAGATGTATCTACAGGTGTCTGTTCAATGAGTAAAAACAGTCAGTTTCCCTGTTTATCATTAGGAAATGATGACTGGATTTTTTATTCAAAATTTGATCTTTTAAAATACATTTGTAATAATACCATCCCACTCCCACTCCCAGAGGGATGGGGGAGAGAATTGGAAGAGAAAACCCATGGGTTGAGATAAGAACAGTTTAATAATGGAAACAAAATGAAGTAAAATAACAATAGTAATAATAATACTATTAGTAATAATAATATACAAAACAACTGATGCACAATGCAATTGCTCATCACCCGATGACCAATGTCCAGCCCATTCCTGAGCAGTGTTTATTGTCCTCTCTCGCCCCCAGCCAACTCCCCCCTGCGCAAGATGTCATATGGTATGGAATAGCCTTTTGGCCAGTTGGGGTCAGCTCTCCTGCCTGTGCTCTCATAAAAAATACTTACCAGCAGAATATCTTGTTGCTCGTAATTAGTGTGAACTTTATGCGTGTTTCTGTTATACTATCTACCTGCCGCTTACAGAAATCACTCAACAGAATTTTTAACAATTTCACTTTCTGTGCAAGTGACTTAGAGTGAAAGAGTGCATGCATGTATGTATGCATAGGTGGGTAAATGTGGTTCTGTGTGGATATGCCACAGCTGGGCAACCACATAAGATACTGAAGTTTGCTTGTAAACAAAGTAATTTACATACTTTTTGAAGATTTAATCCAGTTAACCTACAATCACTTATTGCTTTACATTTTTCTTTATTTCATAAGAGTTTTGAGCAATCAGGTGTCCTAACTCATTACAATTGTCCTCTTTTTTTTTTTTTCCATTTAAATTCCATGCATGCTAGCTGCTTAGAAAAGCCAGAGTTTTTGCATATTAACAGTGAAACTAAAAATAAAGAAATGTAGCATGGTTTCCATGGGCCAGGTATAGAATAAACCCCAGAGCCAGCATCCAAAATCTTTAGAGTCTCCCATGAAGACCTAGTGGATCCATTTGAAACTAGTCCTAAATATTACAGATATCTCCAGGTTGATACATATGTTGGCATGACTCAAAGCAAATTCCACCAAAATAAATCTGCATTGTGATAGAAATTTATTTAATCTCTCCTATTATCTTAGATTTGTCTTTTGACTAATTATTTCAATATTAGCCAATTCCAGTGTTTAGTTATTACAGAATCACAGGATCACAAAATGGCTCTGGAGGTCATCTCATCCAACCCTCTTTTCAAGCAGGGTCACCTAGAGCCACTTGCCCAGGACCATGTCTAGGCAGCTTTTAAATATCTCCAAGGATGGAGACTCCACAACCTCTCTGGGCAACCTGTGCCAGTGCTCGCTCATTCTTACAGTGCAAAAGTGTTTCCTGATGTTCAGACAGAACCTCCTGTGTTTCAGTGTGTGCCTACTGCCTCTTTCTGCCACTGGATACCAGTGAAAAAATCCTAGCTCCATCCTCTTTGCACCCTTCCTTCAGGTATTTATACATATTGGCAGGATCACTTCTGACCCTTCGCATCTCCAGGCTGACAAGCCCAAGCTCTCTCAGCCTTTCCTCATATGAGAGATATTTCAGTCCATTAATCAGCTGCATGACCCTTTGCTGGACTCTCTCCAGTAGCTCCACATTGCTTTTGTACTGGGGAGCTCAGAACTGGACACAGCGCTCCAGGTGTGGCCTCACCAGTGCCAACTAAACATTGCAGGAATCTATTATTTGTGGAATAGGTTGTAATATATCACCAAAGGAAATTTCTGGATTACCTTTATTTTTTTGGTTTTGGTTGGTTTTAAAAGAGTCATTCAATGCTTCAGGAAATAACCACAGAACTTCTTTTGGATGCAAGATCTTCTACTTATATAACCTTTACACATTTTCACATTTCTTATGAAAATTCATGGTTTTCTCTTTACATACTTCATTCCTCCATTAAGAAAATCCCAATAAAAAAAATCTACATGTATATATTCCCCTCAAGGCATATTGTCTCCTATTTTTCTCTCTCATTATAGGTGATCAATCCTATTTTTCACAGCAAAATTTTTCTCTCTTGGGTGATTTTCCTAATGGGAACATAGTTTTCATCAGGACTATCTGTCTATCAGATGATCTAGCCAGTCAGTGTTTAAATATCATTAAAAGGGTTCTGACTCAGCCAGAGTGATAACAATTTGATTCAATTACATACAGAGGAGCTGCTAAAGTACAATCTGTTTAATGGTAGACTATTTAAAAACCAAACATTTGCCGTGTAAATATGCTTAAACATGGTTGAATTCTCAGCATCTCTGGTAATACCTTATTTACAGATTGTTGTTTTTATTATAATAATATTGGTATACTATTAATGTTTAATGAAGTGTATCACCTCAGGTGTCATAGATTTTATTTCACTATCACTCTTGAGATGTTGACAGGTTGCAAAAAATTATTTTTTCAAAACTTAGTAAGGTCTACAATACTTCTGGAATTTTAACAGATTGTGCATTTCTATGTGTATCGTTACCAATGTTACTGTGTTGTTAACAAATAAGAACATACTTTCAGAATTGTTTTGTGGGTCAAATTTTAAGGTCAAATTGCACTTCAACCTGTATTCATGCTGCTAGCACTCCTTTATATGAAAGCTCCTTCATATGGGAGAAATCCTGTCAGGACCTTTTTCTCCTTCTTTCCTCCTCTGTACTTTGCTAATGTAGTGGAATTTTTTCAGTAGAACAGAGTGAGTGATCCTTGTAAACTCAGCTAAAAGAATAACAATGGTTATACTAGACACATTTTGGACATTAATTTGAACCAGTACTCAAAATAGGTTTCCTTTAAGTATCTTGCTTTCAGCACTAGATAACAACATCTGAGTACATGAACTGAAATATTTAATTATTACATTTATTGTTGTTGGTTATCATATCTATCTACTGATCTATAAAACTGCTTAACAATTAATGCTAGTTGCCTACTCAGTTATATTTGCAGTCCCTTAAGTTCATGAGTATTTATTCACAATTTAGATTGTGCAATTGTAACAATAACTGGGAAGAACACAGCAACTTGATTATAGAGTGACAGTTTTAAAAAGTGACTTTACAGCTCCAATTTTTGAATTTAACACATTCTGACTGCTCAGGTTAAAATGGATGATCTTGCTTATAGAGAACTAGACTTTTTCAGGATATTATTTGGTTATGCTTCTTACTGTCCTGACTCGACTAAAGCTAGAGGAGAACAGCAGTTTTGGTAGGGGGTTGTTTGTTTTTTTTCATTTGTTACATTCCCTGCTTCCAAACTTTCTATTCATTGTTTTATTTATAGGTTTTTCTACACTGACTCAATCCTGAAACAAAAAGATCAGTTCTATGAGTAGACTATATGGCTCAAACTCTACCTTGGTTTCCCCCTTGTGCAATCCTTTTGAGGTCTGGGCACTATGTACGTGGCTCAGAAGCAGCTTAATGCAGAGTGTTTGTATGTAAGTGTTTATCATTGATTTCAGAAGATCAGATCCTATCAACTTTCCAGAAAAAAAAGCAAAGGCCAGTGTATTTTTTTCTTGGTGTTTTTTTTTCTTCCTCCTGAACATGAGAAAACCAGTGCAGAACACTTATTTTAGGTAGAAAAGCAGTGCAAGTGATGAAAATCTCCTTGACAAGACCAGCCTATTCTGAAGACACCATCTTCTCCTGAAAAACTTTAGCCTCTTTCACAATTCTGGCTTTGGATAGTATCTTGAAACTGGGCCAAATTTTGTGAAATTACGATTTTTCTATTGATAATTGTCTATTGAAGCATAAGTCTAAGACAAAACTAATTTAATCTGTATTATAGCTGGCTATGAAAGAAAGATACAAAACATCTCAGATGGTAAATATAACCATGTTTATCTGATAAAAAATAGCACATGTATTAGACTTATTACATTGTTAGCACAATGAATTCCATGGTAAATCCTTATGGTTCTTTATTCCAGGAAGACCAAAACGATGCTTC
>NW_009260128.1:2916689-2919897 GCF_000687185.1 Egretta garzetta
TTAAGTGGAGTGTTATACTGCAAAATGCAAAATAGGCAAAAGGATTCTGAATGGATCTGTAAATATATCCTCCTTCATTAGACTGATGTATTAAAATATCATGTGGTTAGCTGTGTGATGTTCTTGCTTGCTAGTGTATGCAGAAATATTTTTGAACTCACTCTTCTGAAAGAGAGAGACAGAGAAAAGTGGGATTTCATAACAGAAAAAAAAGAACTTGGTATGATAGTATCAATAATATCTGCATTAATAATTAGTGTTGCCATAGTTTAGAAACATTTCTCATTTCCAAGAAATATGTCTGTAATTATACCACTGAAGTGCATTGTTAAATTTTCGCACATTGACATTATAGCAAACATATTGAACAAAACTAATTTTTTCTTTCTCAATTTTTAAGATCCAGATTTTAAGGACCTTGGTGTTTTGAAGCCATTGCCAGGTTGGTATGTTGGTTTTGGTTTTTTTTGAACTTGGAGGCCTTTGCACTCTGCTGTAGAAAATATTTTTGTTTGCTGTTCAGGTTTCATTTTTTTTGGTATTTTGTTATTCAGTTTGTGAGTTTGAGATGGGAGGACCTGAAGGAATTGTGGAATCTGTCCAAATTGTCAAAGAAGGAAAAGCTTCTGAAACTGAAGCAGTAGACTGTAAATGGTACATCCGAGCACCACCCCGATCCAAGGTCAGTCCTTCATCCACTTGCTGATTTGCCATTTAATTTAAGAAATTGACTTTTCTAATATGTTGTGCATTTCTTAGTACAGTCAGGTCTTGTTTAATAACTTTACATCTTGAACTTGTAAACTATTCTTTTCCTTCTACTGTGGAAAGGTAATTTGTCACCTCAGCCAAAATAACTTTCTTTCTCTATAAATAATGATGTGGGCAGCATTAATGTGCTTTTTGTGCCATAAGTAATTTTCTTAAATTCATCTTTAATTTTGCTCATATTTGTGAAGAATCAATGTGTTTTCTTATGTGGGAGGTAATCTTATCACTTTAACTTTCAATATATTTCAAATACCTAATATAGAGACTACTAAGGGAACACTACTGGCTCCCTAAGGTCATCATTGTTTCTTATCTGGGAACTGTGAAAATGGAGCCAAGGTAAATTCATGTTCCTCTGTATGAGACCTTTAGTTCCTTTGGTTTAGAGCCACAGCCAAAAAGAGAGAGTATTCTCATTTCTCTCCCACCAGAGTCAGCAAGTCATGCCTTTTTAACAAAAAGGAGAGGGCTGCAATGAATTTAACAATTCTTTTCTTGGGTTCTGTTTGAGTTCTTCTCTTATACATCTCTTATCAGTTATTGTATGGATTAATTGTTGCTGGTTACATTACCGTTTCTCCTCTCTTTGCAATTGGAACAGCTTTGTGCCTCTCACCTACTTTCATTCACTGTGTTAAAGACAGCTTCACGTTACATTTTTTCCAGCTGTCTTTTATTGGACAGGAAAGGTTTTACAAGGTAGAATTTATATATCCACTAATCTCTGCCATCTTTAAACAGATAAGGTTTTTTTTGTATAATCTCAGAGCAGACTGCACTGAGTATATTTAACTGTTCCAGCATTTGGTATTGAATAAGCAGGAGGAAGGATTTCTAGAAGAGAAGAAGTCATTAGTATCAGCATTTTTCTATTGTGGAAGTTTAGGAGACGAGTTGAATAGTTGGCTCATAAAGACTACGGATAAATTATTTCCAGAATATAATTTAATCTCATACTTTTTTTTTTTTACTTTTGGATAAATTCAATATTCATAGAGGTTTTCATTTAAGTAGATGAGCTTCCCACTTTCCTACAATAAGTAGCTATAGACATGAAATGACTGCACTGATGAAAGATTATTGCATATGTTTTATACTTACACATATTAGTAGAAAGAAAACAGGTAAACACTAAATTAAAATTATGCTTGTTAGAATCAGCACAACTAAGCAAGCCAATAAAATTGTCCTATAGTTTTATTTTCAGTTTATGCTTGGTTGATCAGATTGTGGTATTCTTACCTGACCTAACTCTGAAGTTCTATATCATTCAAAGTCTTGCTAGAAATCCCACATTTATTTACCTGTAGGATTTATCCACACTTCAGTCCTGATGTAAAAATACAAATCGTGTAGCTACATAACCATAAACACAGTGTGTAACAGAAGAATACCACACTACCACTGTTAATAGAGGATTAAAGACTGCGTAGTTCTTCATGAACCTGCATTTAGTTGTGTTGCGTTTCAAAAAGTGTATAGCAGTTGAAGAGCAATGAGTTCTAGAAAACCTGAGGAAACACTGGAAGTTATTTAATGTCATCTAGAAGATTTTGTGAAGGATCATGATACCAGATAATAAAAGGCTTTTACAATAAGGAAGGAATGCTCTGATGTCCATGTCTGTAGGATAAGTCATGGTCCTGCACTCCAAAAGATAGATTCGGGTCAGATACTAGGGAAGAAAGTTTCAAACAGCAGGAAGGGGATTATGAATGATTGGTTTAAGGAAGTTTGTTCAGCCAGCATTGCTAGTGGTCTTAAAGTGCAGGTTAGGTAACAATCTATGAAAAATGAGAAAAACATGACTAACCATACCTTTAGGCAGAGGGGTGGGTCGGGTCATCTCTTGACGAGTCTTGCTGCTCCAGTTTTACAGAATTCTCTGGGCAGAGAGATAGAGTAGTATAAAAGCATATAAATCAGTGTTTCCTAACATATGGAGTTAAAAGCTTTTTCAGCAAGCTAGGAAGAAAAGAGTTTTCAGGCCTAGATACATCTTAGAGATGTAAGTCCAATTTAGCACTTGAATTTTCTTAGTGTGGTTTTCACATATATATACACGCACACTCAAATATACACATGTGTGTATACACACATGCACACACATATATGGTTATGGTATCACCATACTGGGACAGGTTGAAAAACTTTCAGATATTAAGGAAGGAACTAGTGGATAAAATTTAAAAAAAAAAAAACTTGTGTGAAGTAAAATTATGGTAAGATTGTTTATGGGCCTGATTCAATTGAAGTGGATTCTTTTGTCCATATTTTACAGTCAGCTTCCTTTGTGCTTATCTAACCTTAAACTAATGACATATTCAGTACAATAATTCAGTGATATCATTCTAATTTATGGCAGCTTGCGCCTATGAAAACAGGCTCTCCTGTTAAGAACAGTAAGAACTAAGCAGGAATCTTTAAATCCACGTGT
>NW_009260128.1:2919920-2931128 GCF_000687185.1 Egretta garzetta
CTGGGAACTATGCCTAAAAGGCCAGAGTTTCTCAGACAGGGGTTGGGTTGGATCTTTACATCTTTAGTTTCTTAATTAAACTGTGCCAGAATGTGGGCTGCCTGCAATTTCATTTGGCTTAAGCTCATCTAATCTAAACTGTCTGCAGAAGCAAGATGCAAGTCCTTTCCTTGGTTTGCAATTCCAGATTCAAGCCAAGTCTGAGCTCAACGTATGAACAATGAGATCAGTCAGGGAGTATGAACTTGAGATCTATAAGCCTGAGCTTCAAACTGACAGTCTGGGTGTAATGTTCCTGCTATCCTCAGCAAGCGGGAATGGGACAGAGAGCAGCAAATTTCTTGTACACACTTAAAATAGAGCCATCACCAATTACCTTATAGCACAAAAAAATAAAATGCTGAAAATACATGCAGAACTGAAACTTTCTGGAAGTGCAGAAGACAGGAAGGCAGTCTGAACATGACTTCAATCTATACGCAGACCTGGAGCCTTATATTTGACAGTGACTGGTTGCAAAGTGTGCATTGTAATCATTCAAAGTCAGTTCCTGCTGTGTAAGATAGCTGTGAATCTGGAGTTCAGAAGTACTGGGGGTTCTGCACTTCATGTAGAAGCTGACTTCAATCAGTACTCAGAGCAAAAATGGCAAATGAAGAGAGCTGCTGACTGTATGTGCCAACCCACCTAGAACAGTAAAGAGCTGGAGGAACCTCCCCATCCCCAAGTTCTTCACTGTAGAACAAAGCCCAAAGGAGGAAGTGGATAAGCTTATTGCAGTGGGATTTGAAAAATTTCAGAGATATCACTGGCTACATCAGTGAATAAGCAAAGAATCTCTATTTATGAATAGATAATAAGAAAATGACAAGAATTATAGTCTTTTCTCACTTTCTGTAAAGGGTGAAATGTTGGAGGATAATATCGATGACAAGCGTTCTTCTATATTGGATGTGTCAGCAGAGTTTGACAAAGCCCCCAGGAAGACAGAATGCATGTTTGTGCTCAGGTAGCACTCCCTTTGGTGGGTAACTTTCCCAGCAAGGTACCATTGTGTGGTGCTTGTTCCTTGAGAGGAAAAACAGAAAAAAAAAAAAAAAAAGGCAGCAGAATTTGTCAGTAAAAGTAATAAAACATTTACAAAGATGATGTTCTGATGCTGGGAAAAAACAGTAAGCAGTGCTTATAATCAGAAGCTCTGGACAGCTTGGGAAAGAGCATCCAAACTACAGGTAGACAAGCATTAATTTGAATCAGATCCAGTGGAAGTCATCCATTCAGGAGGAATGAGCAAGAGGTACATTTAGATGGAGCAAATAGTGAGGCTACCTTCCATATGTACACCCACCACAAGAAATAAAATGAAGTTGTAAGTTAGTTAGGCAAAGTGATGTCTAATTCTCCCACCACACCTGAGCATGCTACTGAGCAAAGAAGGTATCTTTACAGGTTATAGGATGCAAGACTTAACAAAAAGCTTAAGAAAGTGAAAGGATTAATTAACAAGTATCTGATTTTGACATAACATTGCAGGATGCTTAAATCTGAGCTGCCTATGAGTGGTGATGTTTGTTTCAAGGAGAACTGTTGGGGAGCAGTAGGAGGGGGATGCGCAGCACACGGGAGGGAGCCAGGGCGAGGGTGGCCACAGGACCAGGACGTGATCGTCAAGGAAAACTGGGCAGGCCCAGCCATGGTGGCTGGGGTGCAGTGTTGGCTGGGCTCATCCGTGGCAATGGGGCCAGCCTCTGCTCAAGCCAGGCAGCAGCTCAGCAATACATGAGGCTGGGGCAGTAGAGGTACGAGGCTGGGCATGGGCCAAAAGCCCAAGTGGGACCAAAATGCTTGCATATTTACAAGGGATAAATGTTGCTACCTGGTAGAGGCTCTAAATCGCTTGTCACTGTTTTCATGGTGGACCTTGTATCCATGTACCTGACCAAATAGAGAGATGATGCTTTCGTTTCCAGGTGCCTGACTTCAGAATATAGTCTGGAGAGAGACTGGGTTGTTGTGCATGTATTTCCTCCACGGTTAGGAGGAAACACACAGTGAAGCAAATTGCAGAATTACAAGTCTTTATAAACCAATCTGACTAAACCAGAATATTTTCTGTTCTCACGTGAAGTGGAAGCTTGTGCTCTTGATTGAGACCTAAAAGAAAAACAATTTAAGCTGTCAGCACTGGCAGCCTAGTATATCCCTAATTTTTGGAGGTTTCTTAATCAGGTGTAGAAGAGAAGCTTTAGGTAGTACACTAAAATTTCGTAGGAGCCATTTGAGTGGTGATTCCTGAAATGTTACAGAAAAATGAAATTTAGAGACTGAAAAACCTAATAGCCAGAGACACTTTTTACAGGCTTCAAATGAGCTCCATCTCTGAAGAAGCTCTGAAGCTTGTAACATACAGACAATGCAAATATTATGAATGAAAAAAAATCAACACATTTATATGGCATCCCTGGAACAAGGCGAACAAATTATGTTTGAACAAGTAGAAGATATTGTTTACCTATATTAAACTCTTCAGATTACTTCTTTGAAACAGTTTTGTTAGATGAAGATGCAAGACAAGTGTATGTGGGGAATTGTGTATGTAGAAACACTCTATTCTAGTGGGTGTGGTAATACACATATCAGCGTAGCACTGACAAAAAACCCCACTTTTAAGTTAGCATGAATCTATACCATTCAGGTGTAGAAATATAACTAACCTCAGCATCCTCAAATCAGATAATTGTTAGGAAATGTGGTTAAAAAAGCCACTGACTAAAGTAATAAAATACCTGCCAAAGAGAACAGCAGAATCAGGATGTGATCTACAGTTTTCAGTGTTAAAAAAGCAGAACAGCACTGAGGAGCTGTAAAGGTTGTCACTTGCAAACATTTTGCCACTGTATGAGAGAAAAAATGAGGATGACTTGACAGTTAGAATAAATGTCAGTTATTGGGGACTCACAGAAGTCTGAAGAAACAAATAGGACAAAGCAAAGAAATCCAAAGAGCTTCACTTGTCCAAGAAAATGGTATTTTGATGTCTGAGCCTGGCTGTGAATCATAGGGTGTTAGAAGAAGTGCCATATAAGGTTGTCACCTTCAACAGACAGTTATCTCCAAGCCCCAGCAGAAAAGAAAATATGAGGTATGGAGTTCTCTGTTTGCACAATGTGGTCCCAGACTACTAACAGCATGCCCAAAAATGTCAAAAACAAACAGCCAAACAAAAGAAGTCAAACAAAACATGTACTGTTAGCAGTACTGGTTTTGGGCTGAAGTAATATTGATTTAAGAAAAAAAAAGTTTAGGATCCAAGCAACAGGACAGGCTACTTTGGAAGAAAAATCGAACCATTGTTAGGAATATGCTTTTTAGGCTGGTATACTTGTTGTCTTCTTGCCTTAAAGGAGATTAATTAGTGTTGTGCAATCTGCTTTAAAAAAATGGGCTTCCCAGGACTAAATACTGGAGGTATCATCTTGAAAGTCCTTTGTTAATCACGTAGAGCTGAACAAGATGCAGAATAAAGCAGGCACTGTAACTGCTCACTGAGCGATGGGGAAAGACATAGGACCATTTAACCCAGTCCTGTCCTTACAAGAGAATTGGCTGAACCTAGAAGCTGAATATGTGAAATCTGGACATTAGGCCCTGATGAAGAGGAGTTTTTTTGTCTTACATTTAAATTACTTTTGGCAGTTGAACGATGACTTTTTGTTTGTTTGGTTTGGTTTTAAGGTACTGAATGTCTGTGCACATATATTAAGTCTGATTTGCTGGGATATGATTTGAAGCTTTCCCTGACTGGCCTGATCAATCATGTTGTCAGCCCTAAACTTCAGTGATTGATTAAAAAGCAGAACTCATCAAAAGTGATTCACTATGAAGAGATTATAATCTGACCATTTCACTGATGTGATATATTATTCATAGTCTACAATCATTCTTTTTTTTTCTAATATATTCAGTCAGAAATTTCTGTTGTTTTCAAATTTGAATAAAACAATAGTAAAACTTATCCAGCATTTCCTTTTTCATTATTGTGTTGACAATACAAACCTTAAAGGTGACAAGACAATTAGTTAAAATATAATGTGACCAAGTGTAAACTATGTATGCCACAGTTGCAGTGTGGCTTTATCAGTTTTGTTGCTAATGACATTGGCATTTGCAGTGACATCTTGAAACCCAGTAAAAACTAATACTTGTGCACTAGCAGCCTGTTCTTCTAAGTAATGTGGAACTGATGACTTGAGGAAAGTGTCTTATTAAAACTTTACAACAAAAATGTGAATGAAGAAGATAGGGCAGTTTTGCTGCTTCTTTCAAATAAGATATTCTTTTCAACAAGAACGTCCCGATTATACTAATATAATGTGTCAGTGTCTAGGGAAATGTTATCATTCCAAAAGCTCCCATTGGCATCAGTGAAAAAATTCTTAATGAAGGCAGATGGCGGCATTTGAGTTTGTGACCTCTTTTTTTGTTCATTTGTTTTCTTTTAGGAAGCAAAGTTTCTTATCCACTGCTGGTAGAAGTAATGACTAAGATCTCAGTAAATGAAATAACCAGAAATATTGATAATTTTTCTCTCACTTTAGGCTTAATTTTTTCAGTGAGATGCACATAGTAGTGAAAGTAATGAGAATATTGCCACTGATTTCAGAAAACTATGTATCGGGAACATTTTGCATTAGATAACAGTTTGTCATATAATCAGTTTTATTCTTTCCCCGGGGAACTCAATTTATTAGTCATTTTCTTCTGCCAGTGTGGGTCTTACAGCCAGTGACAGGAACAATGGCAAATGTATAGTAATAAAACCATAAAAATTGGCAGAGGCGTGCAGATGCAATTAAATTATTCCAGCTCTTTAAAATAAAATCTGATCCAATATCAGGTTGTCAGTTTGTGCAATCAGTTTCCAGTTTTTAAAAATGCACTGCAGTCTTAATCCATAGGTCTGATCCAAATAAGCAAATGGAAAGATAGCCACTGATTTCAGTAAGATTTGTATCAAGTCCTCATCACTTTATATAAAGTTCTGGGAATAGCCATCTCCAAAGGAGACTATGAGAATGAAACTCCAACTCACCTCAGGATTTTTTTTCTCTAATTTATGAAACTTCATGCTGTTGGAGAAGGTGCCATCTTTCTTCTGAAGGATGGACACAGATTTTCTTCTGAAGGATGGGTCCAGTGCCTATCAAGTCTATATATGTTATGATCTTAGCTGAATTTATCACACACAGGAATGAACTGGTATGACGAACAGCAGAATTCAGGTTTGAAAGAGTTGGGTTTTTTCACTGAAAGACTCAAAATGAAATGCTAAGTTATTGTTCTCTTCATTCCTTCTCAGCATTTATAACTGCTACTCTAAGAGATCTTTTACTATTTTATAAGGCTAGTGTGCTGCCAGAAACTAGAGAACGTCAAAGGATAAGCTCATAGAAATAAGACTTTGGCTGTAGTGTTATATGAACAATCTGTTTGAGCAGATTAGGAATAATTGATGAATGCTGGACGTTGCTGGGAGAGCTGGTATTTTATAACCACAGTGAGGATTAGCACACATATCTTATAAGAATGAAAACTGATATAAATTACATCTCAATACTGAAATGGGATACCCTATACAAGATATATGTGTGCTTATATATATGTATGAACACATACATATATACATATAAAAGTATATATATAAGACAGGAGGGTAGAAATAGAGAAGTGAGCAAGTGTAAGAGGTCTTTCCCCCATTAGGTGAAATGTAGTTTTACTATTGTTCTGCAGACAGACTAAGGTTTTGTTTTTTTTTTTTCTGGAGTAAGTAAGAGCTTTCCTGAAGAATGGACTAAGAAAAAATTATGATATATGTACATTGCATTATATCTGTATGGTCTATCATATCTATATATGGTATATTGTAACTTATAGAAGGTATACATATGATAGGCACGTATGGCATAAAAATAATGGTACATGACAATAATGTGTTGGAAGTCTTCTGTGCTTTTCTCTGAGACATTTATCTGTCATGTGTATACAATATTGCATATAATCAGCTGCAGAAGGTTTTTATTGCATTACCTATGACAAAGCTGGCAAGCACTGAAGCGCCCATGTGAAGCAGGCTGCTTCTGTTAGCAAAGAAAAGCAAGGTGCACATGCAACTCCCCATTTTAAGTGAAAAGTTATGCAGAGATGGACTACAGGGTATCTCAGCAGCTTCACAGGAGAGGTTGGGGGCCAGGTTTTCACAGTGCCTGTTACGCTCTTGTCTGAGCAGGAGTGACCGGTCTCTAGAACAGAGAAGCAGCTCCCCGGTGTGTCCCAACTATGGCCAGTTGCTGGGTGTGGGTATCATGGCTCTGTGTCTTCCCATACCTCCCTCCCTCAAGCATAACCTTGCTCTGGTAGGACAATAGTGTGCCTGTGCCAGCTGGACCCCAGGAGCCGCCGATACAAGAGGGTCTTATCAAACCATGACAGTGAGGAGTAAGACCTCGCCTCACATTGCCAAACCCAGTTCTGCACTGCTGAATTCAAGTCACTGACTCGTCCAAAATTCTTGTCTGCAGTTGTCTCACTGGCCTTTTGCTGCTCATGTTTGCTTGGTTCCAGTTAATTTCAGCATGTTGTCATACACTTCCTATCAGAGGTGTAACAGTTTCTAGGTAGCTGGCCGTGAAGGTCAGCCATCTGCCTGGTGGCCATGGAAATAATGCTATACAGACAGGAAAGAACAGGAGCCATGCTGAAGATGAGGCTTTTCCTGAGGGGATAAAGTAGCTGTGTATCAGCTAGACAGGAATGCTCTAAATAGCTGGAGAACACCAAGAACAATGTTTTGGAGCATGAGGAGTAAAGGGTCAGGTGCCTGAGCACCTGGGGAAAGGAGGAAGAGAGTAGAGAATGAGAGATTTGTAAAGGGATGTAGACAGTATAGAGGAGCTTCAGGAATGCATTTTCTGCACTCAGCAGATCTTCAGAATGCAAAACAAGCGTTTAAGTATGACTTCACCAAGGAAGTAGGCGACCTGTTTTAACAGGAATGGAAAGTGCATGTCCCCCAGTAGGAGAGGAAATGGCAAGATATTTCAAGACAACACATTTGTAGAAAGTGGTGGATACTGTGTGAGAATCTCAGCAGTGTTGGGTGACTGAATTCTAATAATCTTTCATTCCCCTGCAGGGATGGGGCAACCAGTAAATGAAATGGAAAATATTATTAAAAGTATTCCTTGATATAAGATATTGCCATCTGAATATTACTTTGTGTATTGCTGTTAACTGTTCCAGTTTTTAGAGATCGATACAGGCAGCTTCCTTAATATGTAGTATTTAAAAACCAGGATACATGGTGAAAGTAAAATTCACTTAACTGCAATTTAATTGAAATTTATTCCTCTGAGTTCTTCTGTGGAACATAAGTAAGGATTACTGTAAGAAATAACATAGTAGAAAAAGGTGAGGCAAGCAAATGAAACTTAGTATACCAAATTACATATGCTAGTAAAAATTGTTGTACAAATATTCTTTTCAGAGAGACCAGTTGCAAAGCATAACAAGGAATGAAAATGTACCGTAATACACTGCCTGAAAAGGCTCATTTAAAAATCTGAGCTATTATTAAACAGTGGCAGACTGCTTAGCAGCACATAATTCTCAAACCATAAGAGCTTTAATATATTAAAGTGGTGAGTCTTGTTGCTACTAGGATCTGCTGTTTGTGTACTTTATGCAAATCCAGAGAAGCTTTTTAAGCAATTGTTCTGTGCCTGTAAAAAAAAAAAAACTACCTGAAGCTAAGAAGATTTTTTGTAAAGAAGTATATGTGATGTCTAATACAGGGGAGTTTCTTTTTGGTGATTTTTTCAAGTGAATATGCATATAGCTGCATGCTGGATACGTTTACTAGCTTTTTATGCTGTTTCTGCCCTACTTCACCTTTCTGTATCATTCTTCTGAAATCTCCTGGGTATTCTTGGCAATTTGGTTATGTGTCACATGTCTATTGAAAATATTACTCGCTTTCTCTGTTACTGGAATATTTGATGTTGCTTGTATAATGAATTGTTTTTAAAATTAGTGGTTTTCTCTATTAAAGTTCATATAGAATTGAATATCAAATAATAGCATTTTCTCCTCACCTCTGTTTCTTTTTGGGTAGATTTAGAGAGTTCTTTGCAAAGGTCAATAGATGATTACATTTATGAGAGAACTTAGCTTGTATGCAAGAGATTTTTCCTAAAAAAAAACTTTCTAGGTTTCTAGCAGTTTCCACGAAAAACACTTGATTTCAACCCTGTTAAATTATGAAGATATATACCATAAGGCTTTGCTTAGAAAAGCTGAGATGGTGGCCAAATTGCTTGAGGAAACATAAAAAGATTAATGATTGAGTTCTGCCTGGCTCCCAGATTCTCACTTCCTGAATCAGTGTAGCTCAGACATCTCACAAAGATGACACATATTTACTCTGGGGAGGGAGCAGCAATTATTTGCCTTATTATTTTCCATGTCAGGCAAGTAATAGAGCAATATTGTGCCAGCCAGTGAAAGAAGAAATTCCTAGCTTCTCTGTCCTTCATCTGGAAGGACTGTGTACATACTTCTCAAAGATGGGTATATATTTAGAAATTAGGACTTTATGTAAAGAAAAACAAAAATATCTAGATCTTCCTCTAGATTCTACTTTGAAGCAAAACAAAATACCAGGAAGGATACAAAGTGTTTGACTTCCATTTTAATGCCTTTCCAGGGAAGTGGCTGATGGATCACCAGCTCCAGAAAAATTATTTTGATAGTCTTTTGTAGTCTTTCTCCCACAAGGTAGAGCAAAGGTTTTTAATGTTTGTTCAGTCATTCTCAAATGTCTGTGCATGTTGCCTTTGTTGTCTGTTTGTTTTATAGATCTATTTACGATTCTTGGACTATGAGATGCAGAATTCCAATGAATGCAAAAGGAATTTTGTAGCTGTCTATGATGGAAGCAGCTCGGTGGAGGATTTGAAAGCGAAGTTTTGCAGCACTGTTGCTAATGATGTAATGTTACGGACCGGTCTCGGTGTAATACGCATGTGGGCAGATGAAGGCAGTCGAAGCAGCCGATTCCAGATGCTCTTCACATCTTTCCAAGAACGTAAGACCCTAATCAATGTGTCTGCCTTTCAGTTTGTTAAATGATGCAAGTCCCCAAAATTGTTAATGTTTTCTTCATGCAGAGTAGTCGCTGAAGAATATTGCCAAACAATCTATGTAAATATTCAGAACAGTTTTTATTCCAAGTAATTAGAGTGTGCAGTAATTTGTAATGCAGTAGACAGAGCACAGGATTCAGAAGTAGGAAGACAGGTATGAGTAGTCACGACCTGTCCAGTCTCATGACCATGACTTTTATCTGATCCCCAAGCTATTGGACCTCTGTGTCTCAGTTTTCCCTTACACAACATGGAAAATAATACAGCTCTGAAGGTTTTTATCAAACCTGATCCTTTTCTATGAATGTAGTTTTTTAGATCTCATTATGATGGGCATTTGAAAAATACCTTATGATAATTTTATCTCAGATGGTGGGTGTGTTTGTGCATATTCCAGAATGCATATATCAATAAACATATATGTCATATATTGTTAAGAGAAGAATTTAGTTAATTTTTTGTAGTAACAGAAGTTTTCCAAAAGCCTTACATGATATTTTGGTTAATATTCTCTCTATGTGTCTTGCCTGCATTCATATCTTTATATGATTTCTGGACTCAGATAATAAGCAAAATAGCCTTTGAAAGAAACAGAAGGTAGTTCTAGGCAGTTTAAAAACAAACAAAAAAACAAACCACAAAAAAGCCTCAACAAAACCCAATAATCCCATTCACTGAAAATGATTGACTCCGGTAATCACTTGTGAAAGATATTGATTTGTTTTCTTTGATGGAAATAATGCATATGCATTTATTTTCACATGCTGATTCATGTTCATTTTTAATGTATTTTTTGGTTTGTGCATCACGTGTTTGACAAGAAGATTTCTGTACGGTTGTCAGTAGTTGGAATGAAGGCGCAATCCTAGCGAACACATCCTTCATCTGTATTCTGTGTGTGTGTACCCTGCAATGAGGCAATGATACTCTGTTGAGAACAGCCTCCGTAATTCCTTAATTATGGCTCTGATTAAAAATTTCTGACAGTCTACATGCCTGAAACTGCATACACCACTGTACTCTCACACCGCAGCCTTAGGGTGTATTGTATTTTTCTTGTCTGTAAATCAGGCCAGGGTCTAAAAGATATTGAGAACCCTCAGTTGAGATGATACTGCCCTTTTCTCATTTCTGCAACTGGAGATGTCTTGAATATTCAAGATCTGATTCATTTTTTTCACAAGGCATCTTGATCTGTTACCTTAGAAACAACTGCACAGACACTGGAGGTTCACAGCATATAAAGAACTGGAGAGTGAAGCACTAGGATGACTAACTTGAAATGAAGGTTTGAATAAGAATGTGTTTGCAAGGCTTCCTTACTTTAAAGGAAAATAAGGAAAAATGCGGGTTTTTTTCTCTTATAGTATTCCTAACATGTTTACCTGACATGCTACGTCTTATGAGCTACTCCATTCTTGCAAACAGATAGCAGTTTATACAGCGTGGTATTCTGACTGGGAAGTTGAAAATATTAATATGATGTGTTTTCTGTAAATTTATTCTGAACAGCCATTGTGCTCTAAAAGCTGAAAATTTATTAAGGTCTACATTGTGCTTTGAAATACATATACACAGCCCACACATAAATAGTAGAAGAAACTACATCTGTGTTTTTAATGATGGAAATTGACTTTAAAGATTTAAAAGTGATGCAGATTGTACTTTCTGTGCCATGTCAGCTGTCCATAAGCGCTGCCCTATGCTGCAGACTGGTGCTGGCTGTCAGGAGCCAGCTAGAGCAGATGTCCGGTGTGTATGCGCTGCAAGACACAGCTCATAGCATGTAAACTGCAACGTCTTTCAGCAGCGTGTGGGAATAATTAGATCATCTGCATGGAAGAGAAGGAATGTCAGACCTCATTCAGGGAGATGTGCATCAGGGAACAGACACCTGTGCCTCTACTCAGGGACAAAGAAAGAGGAGAAAGGCTGTTTTGTTCACCTAGAGCTGAGAAAGAAACAAAATAGAAGATGACATTTATTTTGCATTTATATGCATGGGAAA